>NC_057415.1:4777276-5077276 GCF_019320065.1 Cervus canadensis | reverse complement strand
TGAAAGTCCTCCTTGCAAAGCAGGAGATGCAGGTTTGATCCCCGGTCAGGTAACTAAGATCCCACGTGTCCTGGAGCAACCACGCCCATGCGCCCCAAATATTGAGTCTATGCGCAATGACTATCAGTTGTTGTGCCACAACTAGTCTATCAATGCACCACGATGAAAAAGCCCAGACAACACAGTGAAGTTCCCATACGCCGCAGCTAAGACTCAATGCAGCCAAGGCAGCCAAATAAATAAATACATATTTTTAAAATAATTATTGTCATAATAATAACATAACTAGTACCTCATGATAATAACACAATCATGTTATTACTGTAATGTTATCATTAAGTATGGAAAATTATGTCCCAACCATCCTAATAACAGGGAAAGGTCAGTGGGAATGAGGAGGCAGGCAAGGTCTAGGCTCATAAATACAATCAAAAAGGGTCCTCGGATAAGCTGTAGATGTTTGATTTACTCAACCTCTAGCCAGACTCAAGGTCACATGAGTCTGAACTACAGCTGTTCTGAAAGGTAAATGAAATAAACAAGTCACTTTAAAAACATTTTAAGAGACCTCCTGACAGACGTGTGTTAGTTGCTCAGTCATGTCTGACTCTGTGACCCCATGAACTATAGACGACCAGGTTCCTCTGTCCGTGGGATTTCCCAGGAAAGAATAATAGCGTGGGTAGCCATTCTCCTCTCCAGAGGATCTTCCCAACACAGGGACTGAACCTGGGTCTCCTGCATTGCAGGCAGATTCTTTACCATCTGAACCACCAGAGAATCCCTCTCCTGACAGATACCTCCCTAGTATACTGATTACAGGTTCTTGATAGTCCCCTATCGAGAAACTTATCTTGAATATCCTTGGAAAAGTCAAATACTTCTCTGAAGCACTGGTCTTCAGCCAGCAGGCTATTTTGCTCCCACTCTCCCAGGGATTATTTGCAATGTCTGAAGACATTTTCAGTGGTCACAACAGGGTAAGAGAGGGTGGGGAGTAAAGGAGTGCTACTTGTATCTAGTAGATAAAGGGCTATCTAGTAGATAAAGATGCTCTAAAGATCCTACAACAGCATCATCTGGTTCAAAAATGCCATACTGTCAAAGTTGAGAAATCTTGCCATAAAGGAACACATAATTATTCAGACCTACTTTGTTAGCCATTCCCATACATTGTCTTTTTCATCTAATTTCAAACTATGATATAAATAACTGAGATATATCTTCCTTAAACAAGATAAATGATGTTAGGTGGGCTGGAGAAAAGGTAATGAGCAACAGGATAGTTAAGGGTAAGGAAGCAGAAGGAAGGCATATGAGATATGAAATTTTCCCTACTCCATATTTTGTTACTGTTAAGTCGCTTACTTGTGTCTGACTCTTTTAAGACCTTATGGACTGTAACCCACCAGACTCCTCTGTCCATGAGATTTCCCAGGCAAGAATACTGGAGTGGGTTGTCATTTCTTTCTCCAGGGGATCTTCCCAGCCCAGGAATCAAACCCACATCTCCTGCATTGGCAGGCAGATTTTTTACTACTGAGCCACCAGGGAAGCCCATTTCATATTTTACCCAAGGCCAATCTCAATGCCTTTCCTTGCAACAAACATTTTTCTTAAAATAGTTTGTAATGCATACATACCAGGAGCTCCATAAATTCCCACTGTATAATTGACTTCAATTGTAAGTCCAGATTGAATTTTGTTATGCCTCTGAGGAAAATCAAGTTAGAGTTTAGAAGGTTCAAGAGTTTAGCAAATGATTTAACGAAATATTTTTAGCACGTATCCCTTGTAGCTCAGTCGGTAAAGAATCTGCCTGCAGTGCAGGCAACCTGGGTTCGACCCCTGGGTCGGGAAGATCCCCTGGAGAAGGAAATGGCAACCCACTCCAGTATCCTTGCCTGGAAAATCTCATGGACAGAGGAGCCTGGTGGGCTGCAGTCCATGGGGTCGCAAAGAGTCGGGCATGACTGAGCGACTAACACTAACACTTATTATAAGCCAGGCAAGGCTCTAGACGCTTGAGATACATCAGTAAAGAAAACAAAGATACCTAACCTGGGGGCTCAAATTCAATGAAATTTTGAGGAAAAGACCAAAAGTTCTTGAGTTGGAATGTCTCTACTTATGGCATATTTTTCCAACCTATTTCTCTTTCTTGACTAAAAATGAGAAATGAGTTTTAGGAGAGCTTTTATCTACATTAGAAATTAATCTATTTCCAAGGCAACGAAGCAAAATAGATGGCATTAGTAAGCCAGTATCCTGCAGATTGTTGTTTAAGAAATTAAAATTTATTGTGTGTAAAAAACCAGCATGAGGAAGACATCCAAGCCTGGGTGTATTTCTCTGGCTCAGGTAAAAATGGAGTGGAAGATGGAAAGATTTCTACTATGATTTGCCCTGCTTTAGGAGGAAGCCTTTTTTAAAAAAAAAAATTTCTTTATTTTTAATTGGAGGATAATTGCTTTACAATATTGTGTTGGCTTCTGCCATACATCAACATGAATCAGCCATTAGGTATACATATGTCCCCTCCCCTCTTGAACCTCCTTTTCACCTCCTGCCCCATCCCACCCCTCTATGTTGTCACAGAGCACCAGATCTGAGCTCCTTGTGTCATATGGTAAATTTCCACCGCCGATCTACTGTACATATGCTAATACGTATGTTTCAGTGCTACTCTCTCAATTCGTCATGTCCTCTCCTTCCCCCACTGTGTCCACAAGTCTGTTCTCTGTGTCTGCGTCTCCACTGCTGCCCTGCAGATAGGTTCATGAATACCGTCTTTCTAGATTCCATATATGTGCATTAATTTGTTTTTCTCTTCCTGATCTACTTCGCTCTGATTATAGGAGGAAGGCTTTTGTAAGGAGACAACTGGCAACTTTTGAAATAGCCTGCTATGATGGTGTTAATAACAAAAACCCTTTAGGTATTTAGTTTGGGTGTGGCTTACACTTGAGAGCACAGAGCTATTTACACTGAAATCTCCCTGATTAACTTCAGAGATGGCATTTATTTATTTTTAAGATGTTTTTTAATGTGGGCCACTTTTAAAGTCTTTATTGAATCTGTTACAATATTGCTTCAGGTGTTTATGTTCTGGTGTTTGGGCCATGAGGCATGTGGGAATCTCAGCTCCCTGACCAGGGATTGAAGCTGCACTCCCTGCAGTGGAAGGTGAAGTCTTAAGCACTGGACCGCCAGGCAAGTCCCCAGCCATGGCATTTAATCACTCCTCCAGTGGTTCCAACATTGAAAGACAAATGACAACCTGGGTTTGTCCCATTTCTGTACTCTGAGAGCCTATATAATATGCAGGCAGATAAATGTTAGTGTAGCTTGAAAGCTCTGCTGAAGCTCTGTCCCTGTGAAGACACCAATAGTTCTGGGAGACTTTCCTGGATTCTCTATTTCCCTGTGTTTTTCCAATAAATATGTATTTATTTGTTGAACTCATCAGATGCGTGGAATTCCATGAGGAACTGGGAAAAGGATTTGTGCTGGAGCCTGGTCATATGTCTCACCGTTGAGGCATATGACTCCTTTGCTTCTTTTTGCCAGCTTCCCACAGAGATATTACAAGTCTGTAGTCCCCCAAACCCCTAGAGCCACCAGCAACAGCAAGTCTTTAAATCGCTTTGGGTTCTAGAACTTGGACTGGGACACAAGTTAAGCAAAGAATGTCACACATTTATACTAACATCTGTGTAGGACAATTTCTGTCTTACGGTATAGTTGCTCAGTCATGTCCCATTCTCTGTGACCCCATAAATTGTAGCCCGAAAGGCTCCTCTGTCCAGGAGATTCTCCAGGCAAGAATACTGAAGTGGGTTGCCATTCTCTTCTTCAGGGGATCTTCCCAACCTAGGAATTGAACCCTTATCTCCTGCATTGGCAGGCAGTTTCTTTACTGTTTGAGCTAGCAGGGAAGCCCTCACCGCTCTACTTATTTGCCAAGGTCAACTTTGCAAACTAAAGAAATAGAACTGTGAGGTCAGTGTCAGACTGTTTTTAAAAAGGAGATGAGGTGATGTACTGAGTCTTTTGACTCATGATAAGGTTCATGGTATGACTGACGAATTCTAAGGTTTATACCCAGGGGCTCTGGATATCCCTGTGGCTATGATGAAATATTTATAGGTCCAAGAGGCCATCATTCAAGCCATTCAAGTTTCTGTTCACTTTTTGACCTTCCCACCAATGCATCAATGCAAAACATTCATCAGGCATCAGGCATGGTGTCTTAAAGCAAGGAATCAGAGAAAGCTATGTGGTTTAAGATGAGAGGAATTCACAAACTTAAAACAAATAAAATACTTCTTCCTTAATTTTTTTATTGGAGAATATTTGCTTTATAACGTTTTGTTATTTACTCCTGCATAACAAAGTAAATCAGCCATTTGTATACATAGATCCCTTCTTTTTTTTTTTTTTTTCCTTCCCATTTAGGTCACCATAGACCATTGGATAGAGTTCCCTGTGCTATACAGTAGGATCTCATTAGTTATCTATTTTATACATAGTAGTGTTACATGTCAATCCCAATGTCCCAATTCATCCCACCTCATTCTTTCCCCACTTGGTGTTCTTTACATCTGTGTACCTCTACCTTTTATTAAGACGTAATATGTGGCTCTGAGAAGTCAAATTCAAATCTTAACTTCTATTAAATACACTCACGGTAGTCAAAGGTCTCCAGTGAGCACAGTAGTTAGAAGGAAAAAGTGAATTCAGCAGTTAAATCTTGAAATGAAGACTGTTAGTGGGAGGTCAGAGAATGTTGGAGAAATATTTTAAACGATCTGGTGAGGCTAGGGATTGAACTTTTTTTTTTCATTTTTGTGGTTTAAGGTGGCAAGTCACTATATAAGTGATCGTGAAATCAGTTTAGTGGTGCGCCAACAAGCACTTTTCAAATAACTTTAAAACCAGTCTAGCACAGGGAGCTCAGCGGGTGCTCTGTGATGACCTAGAGGGTGGGATGGTGGGTTGGGATGGAAGATTCAAGGGGGAGGGAATATATGTGTGCATGCATGCTAAGTTGCTTCAGTTGTGCCTGACTCTGCAACACTATGGACTGTAGCCAGCCAGGCTATTCTGTCCATGGGATTCTCCAGGCAAGAATCTTGGAGTGGATTGCCATGCCCTCTTCCAGGGGATCTTCTTGACCCAGGGATTGAACCCGCATCTCTGACATCTTCTCCTGCATTGATACATGGATTCTTTACCACTAGTGCCACCTGGGAAGCAGAATATATGTGTACATAAAGCTGATTCACTTCATCGTACACCAGAAACTAACACAACATTGTAAAGCAATTCTATTCCAAAATAAAACAGTCTGCATGTGTTTGTATATGGGTTACCATATAAAATGGGTTTCTACAAAATATATCAAGTCTGTTGACCTACAAAGATGTTTACTGTGTGCATGAGAAGGTGCAAGAGGCTTTTTAAACTTTTCCTGAATCTTTTTTGGGGACAAGTGAACTTCTTCATCACCTGGTCTGAATTAGTTCAGCATTTCTTCCTTTCAAAGTGGTCAAAGAATTTGATGACCAAGTTAACTCTTCAGCAGGACTAGACAGTTGCTGTTAGCCAAAGAGTGTTGTTGAATGGCCTTAGCCCAGTCTCTTTAACTTCCCGAGTCTCAGTTTCTGCATCCTTAAAATTAGGAATACTAGTGTCTACTTCATAGCATGTCACAGTTATACCTGATGGCAAACAAAAGCATTTAAGACAGTTCCAATGCAGAGTAAGAGCTATATAATAAATGTTTCCTTTTTTCCCAGCTTTCGTTCAGGGAAAAAGACAACTTCTTCCATTCCCTGTTCTCCTATAAAGAACCAGAGTCACCTTTCACACACTGCCCAGAGTCGGGACGCTGTGACATTGTCAAGTACTTTTCTACAGTCACGTTAATGAAGGATTTCACCTACCCCCTCTCCCTGGTCAGCACAGCTTGCTTATGGGAAAATCAGAAAATATCTGAGAGCACTAAGCGCGAATCAGCTCTGTATAAAAGCAATTTTCTCCAGCTTCATGAGTGAGGGCAGTTGTAAATCACTCAAGCTATTTGCATTTATACTGCTTTAAAAAAGGGGTGGTGATGGGAAGATGGGAGGGTTAGTTACCCAGTGAGAAATGTTACCCTGGGACAGAAGAGCAAATGCTTCCAAAATCACCCCCCTTGTTGGGCCAGTGACTGGCTGTTTATGCCAGAATGGGAAGAAGGGGTTGCATCAAACTCTAGCTCCTGGAGTAAAATTTGAAATTGGAATACCTGTTCACAGAATTAATATCTAATCATTCTCTTTACTTGGCTTTTCTTACCATATGGAGGGGGGAGAAAAGGTTGCTTAGGACAGTTTAATTGTTTTGTAATGCCTGATGCATAAAACCAAAGAGAATACTCACACTCTCAGTGATGGACCACTTGGCTTCGACCATCTCAATGACATTTACTCCATTTCTAAGCAATTTTAGATAAGCTCAGTAAGCAGCTGGGGAAATCCCAGCTGTAACTAAGCCTGATGGCCTTGCTTCAGTTAAGAGAAAGTCCATGAGGCTGAATCCAAGCATGCCAAGAGAGAGAAAATATTTTCCACTACCAAGGACAGATAATGTGAGCTATGCTAAACCCAGTCCCTGTGGAATTCTTACTTGAACAGTTCTCACTTGGAGGTAAACTGAGGTCGCTTGGACAATGTCATAGAAAATTTATTGAGGAGAATCTTCCATTTTCAGTAATCGTTTTGCTCTAGAAATAAAAGCATGCCAGCAGAGATAGCAAAGGAGGACTGTTAGCAGAGGCTTGGCCCGGGTCAGTAGTCGGTGCTATGATCTGACCATAACTGGTGCCCCAGTCAGGAATATTTCCCAAATAGTAGAATTTATACCTCCTCCTGGAAGATGTGGGAAATCATCAGCTAGATAAAAAATAAAATCATATTTTAAGTTTAGGTCAAGAGAGGGAACAATTGTTTGGAAAAGCAGATGGAGTCCAATGTCAGACCTCCTATTTCCAGACTCCTGTTCCACTCAGACTCATGGAGGGAAACAGGGCAATTACAGCCATGTCACCATTTCTGTGTGAAGGCTAATTTTCAACTACTAGACTAGATTTCTTCTTTCTTTTAAAACATGTTGCTCAAATAAACATTGTATAGTTTTCATTCACTGTCTTCTTTGAGGCACCAATTAATTCTTGCTAGCCAAATACAATTCTTTTTTTTTAATCTAATTCTATCATCTATCTATCTATCTTATCTTATCTACCTTTATAAGTCTGAATCTTTTCCTTTTTTAAGTATCTTGACCTCTCTTTATACCTCACTTTCATTTTGGCTTCTTATTTATGTAATTTTGACTTATTACGGTATGATCTTACCACTTTTACCAGTTTTCTCAACTGGAAAATGATATCATAAAGCATTATATTTATGGTTTTTTGTCTACTTCCCAAGCCACTCCATTTGCTTTCTTCTTTAACTACCTTATATTCAATACATCCCTTTTCTTCACTGCTTGTATCCAAAGATAAATCTAATGAAAATCAGTGCCCTGAAATTTCTCCAAATATCTTTCCTCCTCTCTGGAAGGTTCCCTCTCTCTCCATTAACTTAGAGATTAGAGTTAAACTCACTCCTCAACACTTGGTTCAGAGATTGTGACATTTACAAGCCATAAACAGGAACATTTGATCAGGTTTCTACATTTGGGGAAAATAAAGATATTTTTACAGTATAAAAACAAAAAATGTCATCTAAATACATTTTGAAGAAAAATTGCTGAAGAGATATTCTATATAAGCAAAATTGAATCTGAGCTATACTTCAGGACTGGAGAAGACATGCTATATCAGAAACAGTGATAAACTCCAAACAGATAAAACTTTGAGTAAACCTAAACACAGGTAAACCATAGAGTCAATCTAAACAATTGCTCATGATGTCTGTGAAACTGACTTGACGTTATTAGGAAAAATATTATTTATATACAAGTGGGAAATATAAAATAAAATTGATAATAATAATAACATCTAAGGTTAAAATTTCAGATTATGGTAGCAAAATTTATATTTTTGAAAAAAGACAGGGAGAAAAAAAAGGAGGAATGTTCAAACAGGCTGAGACCTTATCTTATTCAGAAAAGGTAGACTGTTAATAATTCTTCATTTTTTAATTTTTTTATTTTCCTCCAGTATTGTTGAGATATAATTGACATACAGTACTATATAAGGGTAAGCTGTGCAGCATCATAATTTTACTTATATCATGGAATGATTGCAATAAGTCTAGTGAACACCCATTGTCTCATATAGATATAAAACAAAAGAAAAAAATACATTTTTCCTTGTGTTGAAAACTCTTAGGATTTACTCTTTAACAACTTTCATAAATAACACACAGCAGTGTTAATGACATTAATCATGCTGTACATTACATCCTTAGTTATTATTTATCTTATAACCGGAACTTTGCACCTTTTGACCTCCTTTGTCACCATACGAAGATTTATTATTATTGACTATATTCCCCATGCTTTACATTTCATTCTTGTAACTCATTTATCTTGTAACTGAAAGTTTGTACCTCTTAATTTCCTTCACCTATTTCATTCAGTCACTCACCCTTATCCCTTCTGATAACCATGTTCGTAGCCTGTAACTATGACTCTGCTTCTCCTTTATGTTACTTCTTTTGAGTTTTAGATTCCACACACAGGTGAAATCATAGGGTGTTTGTCTTTCTCTGTCTTATTTCACTTAGCATACTACTTTCTAGGTCCAACCATGTTGTCACAAATGGCAAGATCTCCATCATTTTTATGACTGAGTAACATTCCAGTGTATATATAATATACACCACATCTTCTTTTATTCATCCACCTACTGATGGACACTGAGGCTCCTTTCATATCTTGACTACTGCAAATAATGTAGCAGTGAATATTGGGGCACATATATCTTTTCAAATTAGTGTTTTTATTTTCTTTGGAAAAGTACCCAGACATGTAATTGTTGGATCATATGGTGGTTCTATTTTTAATGTTTTGAAGAATCTCCATATTATTTTCCATAGCAGCTGCACCAACTTAAATTCCCACTAACACTGCACAAAGTTCCTTTTTCACCACATCCTCACTAATGCTTGTTATTTGTTGTCCATTTGATCACAGACATTCTATAAAGTGTGAGACGATATCTCATTGTGGTTTTGACTTGCATTTCCCTGATGATTAGTAAGGTTAGCTTCTTTTCATGCATCTGTTGATCATCTACATATCTTCCTTAGAAAATGTCTATTCAGTTCCTTTACCCATTTTTTTATTTGGGTCACTTGGTCTTTTTGAAATTGATTTATATATGTTCTCTGTATATTTTGGATATTAACTCCTTATCAGATATATCATTTGCAAATATGTTCTCCCATTCAGTAGGTAGACCTTTCATTTCATTGAAATTTTCTTTGCAGTGTAAAAGTTTTTAGTTTTATACAGTCTCATATGTGTATTTTTGCTTTTGCTTCCCTTGCAAAAGGTGATGTTTTCAAAAAAATATTGCCAACATTGATGTCAAAGGGCGTACTGCCCGTGTTTTCTTCTAGGAGTTTTATGGTTTCAGGTGTTACATTTAAGTCTTTAATCCATTTTGAGTTTATTTTGTGCATAGTGTGAGAAAGTAGTCCATTTGATTCTTTTGCATGTAGCTTTCCAGTTTTCCCAACACAGTTTAGTGAAGGGTCTGTCTTTCTCCCACTGAATATTCTTGCCTCCTTTGTCATAGATTAATTGACCATGTAAGTGTGGGTTCATTTCTGGGTTCCCCATTGTGTTCCATTGATCTATGTGTCTGTTTTTGTACCAGAACCATGCTGGTTTGATTATTGTAGATTTGTGGTATCATTTGAAATCAGGAAGCATAATACTTCCACTTTGTTCTTCTTTCTCAAGATTGTTTTGGTTATTCAGGGTCTTTTGTGCTTTCAGGCAAATTTTTAAATTATTTGTTCTAGTTCTATGAAAAATGCCATTAGTGTTTTCAGAAAATTGCATTGACTCAGTAAATTGCCTTGGGTAGTATAGTCACTTTAACAATATTAATTATTCTAATTCATGAGTGTAATATATCTTTCTATTTGTTTGTTTCAGTACCAGTTTCTTTCACCAGTATCTTCCAGTTTTCCAAGTACAGGTTTTATATGTCCTCAATTAGATTTCTTCATAGATGTTGTATCTTTTGATTCAATTACACATGAGACTGTTTTCTTAATTACTCCTTCTGATAGTGTGTTGTTAGTGTATAGATTTTTGATTTTGATAAATAATTCAAATAAATCTGTTAAAAAGTTAAGCATACCTATTGTTAGAACATACTTGAGAGATATCATGCCCAAACCACTTAAGGAAGAAGAAACAGAAAATGTATTTAACTTACTGATAAGGTAATAGAAAGTGGGAGAGGACATTAAACTTGAAAAACAGAGTATATACAAGTAAAATAAAATAGAACAATATACTCTAAAATAAACCAAGCAGATATGAATTTATAATAAATTAGTTAAAATTATCTATTTAAAATCAATAATATTATATTAGTTTCAAAATAGCTCATCATTATTTTTCAAGGAAATATATAAAACAGAATGACACAGAAAGATTAAAAATGAAACCTGGAAAAATATATCAGTAAAGTGAAAAAATTTAAATGGTCATATAAATACACACTAAATATTCAGTTCAAATAATACTTCAGGTAATCCATATATAAAGAACTACAAACCAATATATAAATTCCAACAAATTTGAAAACATTCTCAGCCTCTCACGTTTTACAAAATTCAGAAGAAAGTGATAAAGGATGTATCTTGAAAAGGAAATAGCAACCCACTCCAGTGTTCTTGCCTGGAGAATCCCATGGACAGAGGAGCCTGGCAGGCTACAGTCCATGGGGTTGCAAAAAGTTGGACAGGACTTAACAACTAAACAGAAAAAAGAGATTCAATTTTCCATATATCAGGTTGGTGAAGATGTGCTTGAGAATATTCAGTGTTTACCAATAAGAAAATAGGCCCACTCAAATGTTTTGGTGGCTATAAACTGAAACAAAATTTGCAACTTGGCAATAGCTTCAAAATTTTGTGTACATACACCCTGATCCAGCTGTTTACTCTAGGAATTCATCCTATAGATGGATTGCACAATATTACAAAGATATATTTGTAAGAATTTTCTTTGCTGCATTTTTAATGACAGCAAAACCTAGAAAGAATTCATACATTCATCAACAGGGGGCAAAATAGATACATTTTTTACTTTGCTACAATAAGATCTTAGAAAACACTTTAAAAGAACGGATTATATAGAAAAAGTCTAAAATATATATGACATAAAAACAGTTAAATTTTACAACATTACATTTATGTTGTAATTCCATCTGCAATTTTAAGGGGAAAAGACAGATTTCATTCATTGCACCATTGTGAATATCTTCATCAATTAGAGAAACATACAGAGTCATATGTCATATCCAATTTATTTTTCTGATTATCAAACCTCAAATGTTCTATCAGTAGAAAATCCAGTATCTTCCTGGAAGGCTTCTCATCTTCCTAACTTTAAATTCCGTAACAAAATCTGATGGTCGGGGGAGGGATGTTTCCTTCGAGCCTGCTTCCATGTATGAGGCAGTTTAAGAGCATTGAAGGGCTTCTTAGGTGGCGCTAGCAGTCAAGCATCTGCCTTCTGTCACAATACTGTAAAGTAATTATCCTCCAATTAAAACAAATAAAATAATAAAAAGAAAAAAAAAAAAAAAAGAATCCACCTTTCAATGCAGGAGACCTAAGAGACGTTAGTTTGATCCCTGGGTCGGGAAGATCCCCTGGAGAAGGAAATGGCTACCCACTCCAGTACTCTTGCCTGGAGAATGCCATGAACAGAGGAGCCTGGTAGACTATAGTCCATGGGGTCACAAGGAGTCAGACAGAACTAAACAACAACACACACACACACACACACACACACACACACACTGGTCATTCGGTTCTGTTGATTGATTTACTACTGTGACAATTCCACATTGCTTTCATTATTATGCTTCCTAATATGCTGACATATAAGGTACATTCATTTATATTTTGGTGTTACTTTCAAACTTGCTTGCTTTTCTATCCATTTTATCTTTCGTGGAATTTTAAAATCTGCTTGTTTAGCTTCATAAAATATCCTATCAGGGACGTTAATTTCATGGTCCATTGAATTTTACAAATAATTTTGCAATAATTGGCAGTCTTTACAACTTTCAACCTTTCTGTCCAAGAACATGGTATGTCTTCTTGTCTTTATTTTGTCTTTCAGCTGTTCTCCTTTTGTCTTTTTATATATGACGTACATTTCCTGTTAAATGCTTTATGATTTTGTTACTATTGCGAGATTGGCTATCTAATCCATCATATTTTCTAATTGGTTGTAAGTGTTGATTAGGAAAACTGTTGATCAGTGAACATAGATATTGTAACCAGCCACTCTTATATTCTATTAATAATAGCTTTCAATTTGACTTTCTTGAATTTTCTAGGCAGACATATTGTCTGTTAATTATAAAAATTTGTCCTATTGTCATTACCTATAATTTTTATTTAGTTGCTTTCATCTTATTTCTTTGCCTTGAACCTCCAATACACCACTAAATAATGTTGGTTATAGCAAGCATACTTGTCTTACTTCTGCCTGTTTCAGTTAGATGTGTTCAGTCATAAATGATTTGGCTGAAGGTTCCTTCTCCCTTTATTGGTAAGGAGTTCACAGGTTGTTGGTATGGTACAACTCCTCGATAAAAGTGCCAACAGTGAACTGGGCTCTTTAGATCTTTCTCTGTATCCTCCTTAGTATGGTGGATTTCCTTTAGATTCACTATTTGAGGGTTTCAAGATGGCTCCTTCTCACAATCAAGGCAAAAAGATGAAGGGAAATTAGGGACACTCTGGTACCTCCTTCTATCAAGAAAGCAAAAGAAGCCTTCCAGAATGCACAGGGGACTTCCATGCACAACTATAGTGGGAGGACCTCAATCCTATGACCACCTCTAACAGCAAAATAAGCTGAGAAAATAAGTATATAACCAGGCATCTAGTTAACATCCCTGGAAGGACGTTGACATTTTGCTAGCAAGGAAGAAGGGAGGAACAGATAACAGGTAGACAACCAAGAGGATCTGTCTCACTGACATACTAGGGACTGTGTATAATGTTCCAGAAATCATTAGGCTCATTTGTGTCATATATAGAATGGATACACAACAGGGCTCTACCGTATAGACAGAGAACTATATCAATGACCTATGATAAGCCATAATGGAAAAGAAAGTTTTAAAAGAATATATATATATATATATATATATGCATAACTTAATTACTTTGCTGCTCAGCAGAAATTGCCACAACATTGTGAGTAACTATACTTCAATTTAAAAGAGAAGAAGTTATTAGAATGTGTGCTGTAATTTCCTGATAGAGCATTTTATCAGCCTAAGGAAGCTGGGTTCTATTCTTAGCTTGCTGAGGTCTTTTAAAATGAAGAAAGAATATTAAATGTTATCAAAACTCTTGTGGCATTTATTAAGAGAGTATGTATTTGTATTTTCAATTAATATGCTAATTCAGAGTAATTGGTTCCAATTGTTGAATCATTCTTGCAACCCTGTAATAAACAATGCCTGGAATGTGGTTTATTCTGTCAGCTAATACTATATTTAATTTGAAAACATTATTCTCATATTGTATTTGCATTAATGCTCACAAGTGAAATTGATCTATAGTTTTCTCTATGCTATTTCTGTCCAGTTATTTTCATGAGGATTCTATAATCACGTAGAATATGTTAGTGGACTTCTTGTCTTTTTCTACCTGAATAGTCCTATCCTTCCAGATTAGGTAGGATTCTTTTCAATAATGTAACCCTGTTATTTTATTAAAGTGACAGTTGTGTGATTGTTTTCAGTTTTCCCTTGATTATTCATGTCTTCAGATATTCTATTCTCATTGAAACAGTGGTTATTTTTCTAGTTTATTGAGTGATGATTTTACCTTCAGTTTTTTCCCCCTAATACATAATTTTGTTAAAAACTTGACTCTTAAGTATTGCCTGGCACTTTGATTTTGCTAACATTTTCCTTCCTTCCCAAATAGACTGTCATTTCAACATTAATTTCTTCTTTTACTTGAGCAATTTAACAGAATCTTCAAGAAAATATTCAAACAAATAGCAGAGTGAATTTCTTTTATCTTTAGTTGTTATTTCCAGCACTCAGTGTCTATCGTTTTGTGCTACCTAGCATTCAGCCACTCCTCTAATTTTGAGGTCAGTTTCCATAGGATGAGTCTTAGTGGAGAATCCAGAGATGAAGGCAGCAGCAAGATTCCAGTGGCAGCAAGTATCAAAAGATCATGCACATGATAACACCTTGGCCGTTGGTTCTGCCTGGTTTGACCTTCCTTGCATCTCACCTTGTTTCCCCACCTGTAGTCAGTTCTATAGACTCTCTACTATCCTTCCAATAAGTTTCTTTGATGCTTAAAAGAGTCATAATAAGTTCTGTTGCTTGCAACTAGAAGTACATTTACCAGTAATTTATAATCTCTTACTTTAGACCTAGAAAATGTTGTTCAAGATTCTGCTTTATGGAAATTTATGGACTTTTTCTTTGGGGCCTAATACACAGTCAGATTTTATTAATAGTCCAGCTTTGCTCATTCCCAGTTTAATAGATACATTTTATGTGTCAAAGTTGTTTCTAACATAATTCAAGACCTCTTTTTTCTCTTTGGCTCATTACTTTCTGAGATAAGTGGATTTAAGTCTCACGTTGTTGTTATAATTCTGGCCAGGTCACGGGCGTTTCATTGGTGGACTCCCAAATGTTAGGATCTGTAGGCGCTTCTCTCGGGCTAGTTTTTTCAGAGAAGAATCTTCCAACCCTTGGCCAAGAGAGATCAAAGGCTAGCTGCCAACAGGCGAGCTGAAAAGTATCAAAGGACAGCCAAGAATATCTTAACCAGATATGCATTTTCTCTTGAAATACATGCTTCTCAACTGCTTTTTATACAATGCTTAATCTCTGGCCTAAGACAAGGCATTCCACGGTTATTTCTATTCCCCATAGAAAGAACCTCCTGTCATCTGAAGAGCTGGTAAAAGTGAGCAAGCAGGGGTCTGGGACAGGAGGAGAGGTGTGTATGCTTGGCTGCTCATTGTGTCTGACTCTTTCCGACCCCGTGGACTGTAGCCCGCCAGGTTCCTCTGTCCATGGGATTCTCCAGGCCAGAATACTGGGGTGGGTTGCCATTCAGTTTACCTAATCTTTACACATACTTCCAACTCTAGTAGCCAAGATGACCTACTGCCTTCCCAAGATTCTGTGATTCAAATGCCCTTGCTTCTCATTTGCTTTTCTTCTCCAAGCCTTAGGTGTCAGCTTTCTCCTCTATGCAGAAAATACTCTATTCATCCAGTTATTTCCTTTGTTCCAAATCTGCTGACATTTCTGGCCCACATTCCCCCTCAGTTCTATTTTTCTTAGTGGAGATTATATACATATACACTATATGTATATGTGCAGTGCATATATATATATATACACACACACTAGGGGCTTCCCTGGTGCCTCAGACAGTAAAGAACGTGAACGTGAAAGTCGCTCAGCCGTGTCTGACTGTTTACAACCCCATGGACTATACAGTCCATGGAATTCTCTAGGCCAGAATACTGGAATGAATAGCCGTTCCTTTTCCAGGGGACCTTCCCAACCATGGGATCAAACCCATGTCTCCTACATTGCAGGCAGATTCTTTACCAGCTGAGCCACCAGCGAAGCCCAGACAGTAAAGAATCTGCCTGCAATGTAGGAGGCCCAGGTTTGATCCCTGGGTGAGGAAGATCCCCTGGAGGAGGAAATGGCAACCCATTCCAGTATTCTCACCTGGACAGTCCCATGGACAGAGGAGCCTGGCAAGCTACAGTCCATGGTGTCACAAAGAGTTGGACACAATTGAGCGACTAACACTTTCATTTCATACGTACATTCTAAGCCCCCTGTATATGAATGAGTTCCAAGAGCACATTCATAAGTCCAATTTGTTAAGTTCAACAAAGTTAGCCAAGGCACCCAACTAACACAGTCAGCTACATAGTACTGTAGTATAATAGTTTTATAATACTTTTACACAGATAATACATAAAAACAACACAAAAAGTATAGACAACATTTTAAATCTTACAGTATAGTACCTTGAAAAACACAGTAGTCCAGTACAATGGCTGGCACACAGGGGCTGGCATCAAGTGAACAGGCCAGAAGAGATACTGACTGGAGGAGGGAATGGAGGTGGGAAATGGTAGAGCTGAAGGATTATCAGCAAAAGGAGACAGAAGGCAAGCTGCAATTTCACTCATGCCCGACAGCAAGCCTTCTCTAATACTGTATCCTGGATGCCTCCCTTGTCTTACCTTAGTCTTAATTCTGTTTAAGGCATCCCCTTATCTGCAGTGCACTCAAAGCATCGTACTCAACAGGAAGTCATGCCATTACTGGAGTCATGAGACAGAATTTGGAGCTGCCAGAGTGGCTGGAAATTAATGGAGGAAATCACAAAAGGGGAGCTACAAAATTTATGTATAAACTTCTCTCAAATTCTTTGCTGATCCCTGAGTAATGCATGCATGAGACTCTAGGGAGCCTAGAAAAGGCTCAACACCCCTCAGAGGGTAGTGGGTGTGTGCTAAGTCACTTCAGTTGTGTCCAACCTTTTGTGTCCCTATGGACTGTAGCTCGCCAGGCTCCTCGGTCCATGGGAGAATGATACCAGCATCCAAATTCTCTAAAGTGTTCTGCAATGTCAAATCTAAAATAATGTATAACTCTTAGATAAAATAAAGTATTTTTAGATCCACAAAAAGTTTTAAAATATGGTCTATAATAAAGAAAAAATAATTAATAGAAACGAAACTACCAATATCCCCACACCCCAAATTTAATTAACAAAGAAAGACTTAAATAACCATAACACATACTATGTTAAAGAATATACAGAAAAACAGAGGGGAAAAAATCTACAGGAAAAAACAGATCTAATGGCAAAAGGATGGGGAATTTCAAGAAAGATATATTTTTTAAAGTACTGGAGCCTTATTTCATATATTGAAGTTATAAATAAGAGCCAAAGGAAATCTTAAAACTAAAAAAATATAATTACTGAAATCATTGTTGGATGGTAACATTAATAACAGCAAACTGGACACAACAGAAGACCAGTACACATGAAAACAAGTCAAGAGAAAATTTAAAAATTAAAGCACAATAATTTTTTTTTAAAGGATGAAGAGCATGTCAATGACAAGGGGACAGAGTTAACTACTCTAATACATGTGTCATTGTAATCTCAGAAGGAGAGGGCAAAGGCAATGGAGAATAAAAAAATACTTGCAAAAATGTTAGATGAAATTTTCCCAAAATTGATCAAAAGTGGTATCAGAAAACACAGGAAATTCAAGCAAGAGGAATACACAAAGCCATACATAGGTACACCCCAATCAAACTGCTAAACGGCAAAAATAAAGGGAAAACCTTAAAAGAAGTCCAAAGGAGGAGGCACATTGCCTATAAAGAAACGAGCATAGCAATAAACTGACTTCTCAGAAACTATGGAGGCCATAAAACAGAGGAATAATATTTTTTTTTAATGTTGAAAGAAAGGAACCATCAACCTAGAATTTTATATTCAGGTGAAAATATCTTAAAAATATAGCAAAAGAAAAGTCATTTTCAGATAAACTGAAGCTTAAGAATTTGTCTTCTATAAATCTACACTGTAAAAAATGCTAAAGGGAGTTTTTCAGATAAAGGTAAAATGGTATCAGATGGAAATTTAAATCTACAGGATTCTTATGTATCCAAACAGAGAGTGCAATGGAAGTTATGGTCCAGGAAAAAATATTCTTTGTTGCACAATGGAATGGCAATAAATATTGATACAGGTGCCTTAAGCTAACCATAGGAAGCATCAAAGATGTATGATCTATCAGAGATCAATGAGTTGAGATACTATTAAGATGCCTTAACAATTACAGGTTCTATGCCTGCATTGCAGGCAGATTCTTTACCAGCTGAACTACCAGGGAAGCTCACATATAAGTCCATGGTTATAATTAAATGCCTGAATTTTAATTAATATATATGGACTAAAAGCATGAAGATATGGTACAAGGGGGAAACAAATGAACATTCTATTATTTTTAATTTGTATCCATGGTGATTAAGGCCAGAAAAGGAAAGTGAAATTCTCTTCTTCATCTGTGTTCCACCTTTCTGTCTCTATCTGTGTTTGGAGCACTTTCCCCCACCCCCCATTTTCCTAAACATCAGTTTTCTTATCTGTAAAATGAGAAATTTCCATTTAGGCAGTGACTCTTAAATCCTTCATATATTCATTTGATAATTTCACCAAACTCATACATAACTCTTCTCAACTGCATGAAGCTGGACAACCATTTTCCCTCTCACATTCTCTATTTTCCACAATAGCACTTTTCACAATCAAGCTAACAGTGAGAGAGAGTTTTAATAATTTAACCCTCTGGCTGATATGGAAACCTGATGTCTGACTGTTGTTAGAGATTTCATCCACTAGCCAGCCTTCTGATGTTTTTCTTTTCATACTCCTCTATACATGGCAACTGGAGTCTCTCCTGCCCTCTCCAGCAAGTGAAATACCAAACACATAAGAAGGTGAGGACTCCAGAGAAAGAAAAGAGGTTAAAGGACCACATGATTGGGCAAAAGGGGAATTAGAACATGAGTAAGGACATCACTACTGGTAGATAAGTATCCACAATGGACTCCCCACATGCTTCTGAGAGACTCCCTTCCTTTCTAGGTAGGGAACAAGCTCACTAATTTCTCCCCATTCTTTGGACTCTGTATGGATTGGATTGTATCACTTGAACATGAATGAAAGACTTAATCTTTAAGGGACTCTGTGTGTGTGTATGAGGATGAGTGTGTGAGTGTGTGTGTGTGAGAATGTGTTTGAGTGTGTGTGAGACAGAGAGAGAAAGAGTGAGTGTATGTGTGTGTGTGTGTGTGTGTGTGTGTGTGACAGAGACCTGAACTTACTTTTCTGCTCTACAGGATATTCCTAGATTTTTGTATGGATGATGAAGACTCAAAGAGAGTTTCTCATGGGGCTTCCCTGGTGGCCCAATGGTTAAGACTCCATGCTCCCAATGTAGAGTGCTTGCATTTGA
Source organism: Cervus canadensis (assembly GCF_019320065.1). NCBI lineage: Eukaryota > Metazoa > Chordata > Mammalia > Artiodactyla > Cervidae > Cervus > Cervus canadensis. Next base: position 5,057,965 of record NC_057415.1, on the reverse strand, counting down.
TCCCTAGTCAGAGAACTAGATCCTACATGCTGCAACTAAGAGTTCATATGGTGCAACTAAAGATCCTGCATTCTGCTGCTAAGACCTGATGCAACCAAATATTTAAACATACACACAAAAAGAGCTTCTCATGAGTCAAACCAACCAACCAGTTGTTTTGTATGGCTTTTCACCTCCTCCCTTACTTATAAAATTTTACATGTAATTACATGAATGCAAAACCCCTAATGTCTATACCATGGCTCCCAGGATGAGAACCTTTACTAAAGATAATAACTCAGTTCCTTCCTCTTCTAAAACTTGCCGCCTATACCTATCTGTGCATATATCTTTATGAAGCAGAGAAGTTATGTTTTATGTTAGAGAAAAGAAACACACAGAGCAGCATAACTCTTCTTAATCACACAGATGACCCATGAGGAACCATTCCTAGTGGTGGATCTCTCTTACGCTTATTATTAAAGAACTGTGTTAACCTTCACCGTTTGGAATGACTCAGCCACTTTTGGATGAGAATGAAGAAATTCAACGGGGATCCATACTGAACAAATTTTACCTAGCTAGTGAGAATTCAACCAAAGAGATTAAGGAATTCATTATTCAGTAAAAGCCCCAGATGACAGTCAAGGTTTTTTCCAAGTAGATCGACAACCACAGTCACCGGAGCCCTCACCAGAGTGCACAGCTTTTCTCCCTACATGACCCTGCGCATTCAGTGAACGCCCATGTGTTCCAAGGTCAACAGTCTCCTCGTGAATTTGCTCAGCTTCATTCTGAAGGATTTCTAATGCAACAAAAGTTAATCCACTGCAAAGATGAAAGAGCTGCTTAACAGCTGTGATAAAGGAAATTAAAACAATTTGACATGCTTTCCATCGGGAATTAAACTATTTTCACTAAGACCCACACATACCAGTGCCCTGATAGAGCTGACAACAAACAAATTGAAATGAATGATGACAAAGCAAATCCACTCGTACATTTGGAACTTATAAAAAAGGCAAAATACTTGCAGAGAGAAGCTAATTTTCATTTTTAAAAGGCTTACTTCTCTCTTAAAGGAAATCTATCATTCTAAAGTGTCTAGACAACTCCTCAATAGATTTTTTTTATAAAGTCAATAATGTCAATTTGTATAAGCTTACTGGAAATATTTCATAAGATATAGTAAAACATCAAAATGACAGTTATGAAATAACAGATTAGTCACTGTAGCTCATTGAATTAAGTGTATGTGTCAGGCAGAGTTGGTCTTCCCAGGTGGTGCTAATGGTAAAAAAAAGAAAGAAAGAAAGAAACAAACAAATAGCTGCCTGCCAATGTAGGAGATGTAAGAGATACAGGTTTGATCCCTGGGTTGCAAAGATCCCTGGAGAAGGAAACAGCTACCCACTCCAGTATTCTTGCCTGGAGAATCCCGTGGACAGAGAAGCCTGGCGGGCTATGGTCCATAGGGTCGCAGAGTCTGACATGACTGAAGCACCTTAGCATGCACATCAGGCAGCGTTATGGTTCATTATAAATGGTAATTGAAGATAGTTTGATAAAGGGGCCATTTACAATATATATCTAGTTAAAGTTCTTCTGGGAAACAGAACTAATAGTGTATATATAACTATACATATAAAGAGATTTACTATAAGTAATTGGCTCATGTAATTATGGAGGCTGAGAAGTCTCAAGACATGGACTCAGCAAGCTAGAGAACCAGAAAAGCCAATGGGTGGTTCCAGTCCTAGTCCAAAGTCTGGATAACCCAGAAGACAAACAGTTGTAAGTTCCAGATTGAAATCCAGATGGAACCCAAGAAAAGCTAATGGTCTAACACCAATCTGAGGGTCACAGAGGACTGATGTTCCAGCTCAGTAGTCATGCAGGAGGAGTTCTCACTTACTCAGCCACTTTGGTCTATTCAGGTCTTCAACTGATTGGATGAGGCCCACCTACAAAGCAGAAGGGCAATCTGCTCAACTCAGTCTATAGATACAAACATTAGTCATATCCAGAAAATCCTTCACAGGCACACTCAGAATAATGTTTGGCCAAATGTCTGGGCACTGCATAGTCCAGTCAAGTTGACATAAAAAAATTTTTTTGAGGATTGATTGACTCATTTATTTCTTATTGTGATAAAAATATGTAACATAAAATTTATCATTTAACCACTTTGAATCAGGGCTTTTTATTTTACTTTAAAATGTATCATTCAGCAAAGCTGATTTTTTGTATGCATTTGTATGAGTTCTTACACACATATCAGCAACAGATTTTATTTTCTTGGGCTCCAAAATCACTGCAGGCAGTGACTGCAGCCATGAAATTAAAAGATGCTTGCTCCTTGGAAGAAAAGCTATGACAAATCTAGACAGCATATTAAAAAGTAGATACATCACTTTGCCAACATAAGTACATAGTCATCTACAGAGGTGAGAACTGAACCATAAAAAAAGACTGAGTGCTGAAAAAATTGATGCTTCTGAATCGTAGTGCTGGAGAAGATTCTTGAGAGTCCCTTGGACTGCAGGGAGATGAAACTAGTCAATCTTAAAAGAAATCAACCCTGACTATCCATTGAAAGGACTGATTCTGAAGCTCCAGTACTTTGGCCACCTGATACGAAGAGCCAACTCACTGGAAAGACCCTAATGCTAGGAAAGATTGAGAGCAAGAGGAGAAAGGAGCAACAGAGGATGAGATGGTTGGATGGCATCACTGACTCAGTGGACATGAGTTGGAGCAAACTCCGGGAGACAGTGAAGGACAGGGAAGCGTGGTGTGCTACAGTTCAGGGGATCACAAAGAGTTGGACACAACTTAGTAACTGAGCAACAGCAACAACACACATACAGATTCACGAAACTACCACCACAATGAAGATACAGAATAGGTCCCTTTCCCCTGAAAACTCCCTTGTATTACTGCTTTCAAGTTAAACCCTCTACTCACGTCTAATCTGTGTAAACTACTGATCAATTTTCTATCACTATAGTTTTCTTTTCCAGAGTGAAGTTGACATAAAATTAATCATTATAAAAGACATTGCCTGAGTTTAAGAAAGCCAAGTGCTTTGGGCTAGAAATAGAATCCATATTCTGGGTTAACAAGAGCCAAGAGGCACTACAACACCTAGGCCGGGAGGAGAACATCCTTAGCACATCCCAGAGAGAGCCAAGGTTGCCCAAGGACTGGTGCCTTTGGCAGGGAAGTAGCAATGAAATGAATACCCTAAAGATTAGCTAATCCCATTATAGATCAGGATAGAAAAGAGAAGACATTGAACATGGATAAGCAAAAGAAAAATGTCTAGTATAGCATTAACTTTGAGCTCAGGGAAACAATGAAAGTTATAAAAGCTGTAGCCATGAATGCATGCATGAATCCACTTGATACTTTGGTTGGTCTGTGAGTTATAACAATGCAGCTGATACAAAACAAAATATAGATTCTGAGGCCTCACTCACGCCAGTCAAACAAGAACCTCTGAGACTTGATGTTAGGCATGAGTATATTAAATGTATGTGTATATATTTTTAATTTTTGAATTTATTTATTCAGCCGTGCTAGGTCTTTGTTGCTGAGGAAGTCTTTCTCTAGTTGCAATAAGTGGGCTTCTCACTGTGGTGGCTTCTCTTGTTGTGGACCATGGGTTCTAGGTGCTTGGGCCTCAGTAGTTGTGGATGGTGGGCCTAGAGTGCAGGTCAGTAGTTGTGGCTCAGGGGTTTACTTGCCCTGCGGCATGTGGAATCCTCCCAGACCAGGGCTCAAACCCACATCCCCTGTATTGGCACATGAATTTTTAACCACTGAACCACCAGGGAAGTCCCATGGGTATATTTTTAAGTTTCGACAGGTGATTCTTTTCCACACCCCCAATGTAGGACACTATTTTGAACAATGCTTATACATCTTTCATCTATTTATTTAGAAATTATAACCTTATTTTCAAAATAAGCTAGAAGAATTATTTTTTCAAAGATAAAGTGTTTCTATGATGCTAAAATCTCAGGTGGCTACATTGAGTATTGAAGTGTTATATGTTAAATATATATGGATCTAGCTATAGAATAGATCTTAATGACCAGGATAACCATGATGATGTGATCACTCACCTAGAGCCAGACTTCCTGGAGTGTGAAGTCAAGTGGGCCTTAGGAAGCACCACTATGAACAAAGCTAGTGGAGGTGATGGAATTCCAGCTGAGCTATTTCAAATCCTAAAAGATGATGCTGTTAAAGTGCTGCACTCAATATGCCAGCAAATTTGGAAAACTCGGCAGTGGCCACAGGACTAGAAAACGTCAGTTTTCATTCCAATCCCAAAGAATGTTCAGACTACCACCCAATTTTACTCATTTCACATGCTAGCAAGGTAATGCTCAAAATCATCCAAGCTAGGCTTCAACACTATGTGAACTGACACCTTCCAGATGTATAAGCTGGATTTAGAAAAGTCAGGGAAACCAGGAATCAAATTGCCAAAATCTGTTGGATTATAGAAAAAGCAAGAGAATTCCAGAAAAACATCTACTTCTGCTTCATAGACTAGGCTTAAGCCTTTATGTGGATCACAACAAACTGTGGAAAATTCTTAAAAAGATGGAAATACCGGACCACCTTAACTGCCTCCTGAGGAACCTCTATGCAGGTCAAGAAGCAATATTAAGAACTGAACATGAAACAACAGATAGGTTCAAAATTGGGAAAGGAGTGCATCAAGGCTGTATATTGTCACCCTGTTTATTAACTTATATGCAGAGTAAATCATGTGAAATGCCAGGCTGGATGAAGCACAAACTGGAATCAAGATTGCCGGGAGAAATATCAATAACCTCAAATATGCAGATGACACCACCCTTATGGCAGAAAGCAAAGAGAAATTAAAGAGCCTCTTGATGAAGGTGAAAGAGGAGAGTGAAAAAGCTGGCTTAAAACTCAGCATTCAAAAAATTAAGATCATGGCATCCAGTCCCATCACTTCATGGCAAATAGATGGGGAAACAATGGAAACAATGAGAGACTTTATGTTCTTGGGCTCCAAAATCACTGTATATGGTGAGTGCAGCCACTTGCTCCTTGGAAGAAAAGCAGTGGCATACCTGTATTAAAAAGCAGTGATATTACTTTGCCGACAAGGGTTCATGTAGTCAAAGCTATGGTTTTTCCAGTAGTCATGTACAGATGTGACCACAAAGAAAGCTGAGTGCCAAAGAGTTGATTCTTTCGAATTGCTGGCGAAGACTCTTGAGAATCTTGGAGAGCAAGGAAATCAAGCCAGTCAATCCTAAACAAAGGAAATCAACCTTGACTACTCATTGGAAGGACTGATGCTGAAGCTGAAGCTCCAATACTTTGCCACCTGATGGGAAGAGCCAACTCATTGGAAAAGACCCTGATGCCAGAAAAGACAGAAGGCAGGAGGAGAAGGGAATGACAGAGGACAAGATAGTTGGATGGCATCACTGATTAATTGAACCCAAGTTTGAACAAGCTTCAGGAGATGGTGAAGGACAGGGAAGCCTGGCATGCTACAGTCCATGGGGTCTCAAAGAGTCAGACACAACTGAGCAACTAAACAACAACAACCTGTCAGTCTAAAACACATGGTGGTAGAAATAGCACATCTACATACTTTCCCCATGAGAGCAATGCTCTCAGAACAACAGAGAAAATCTCCCCAAAATTAGGAAACCAGGGTCAAAAATCGATGGTCACAGTCAGGGAAAATTTCTCAATCTCGTCACTTACCCTAGAGCATTTTATCCTGAAATGACATCTCCTGTTAATTTTTTCCTTGATCCTATTTTCTTTACAAAATCCTTTTGAAAGCTTCAATTTCATCTTAAAGTTCTAAGAAGTGAAATATTTTGAGGACATGCTCTTCACACACAATGAGAGTCATAATGGGAGGATAAATATGAGTACATTTAATAAACAGCCACACAGGTAGGTATTTTATATGTACTTCTTATTAAATATTTGTAAGTATTCTCTATTATAAGCATCAGTTCTGGAATTTTTTAAATGATAAATTTGTGAGTCATAGAGATTAATGAATTTGCTTGAGACCACATGGTTGTTTAGTGGCCACACCAGGGTTTTAATTACTTTAGAGACTGTAATCTTTTGGCTATCTTATTCTTGTTGTTCAGCCGCTAAGTTGTGTCTGACTCTGCCCCCCACCATGGACTGTAGCCCGCCAGGCTCCTCTGTCATGGGATTCTCCAGGCAAGAATACTGGAGTGGGTTGTCATTTCCTCTTCCAGAGGATCTTCCGAGCCCAAGGATGGAACCCACGTCTCTTATGTCTCCTGCATTGGCAGGTGGATTTTTTACCACTAGCACAACGTGGGGAGCCGGATATATGTTGTATTGGAGTATAATTGTTTTACAGTTCTGTGTTGGTTTCTGCTCTACAACAAAGTGAATCTGCTATATGTGCACATATATCCCCTTCCATGTTGGACCTCACTCCCACCACCCCCATCTCATCCATCTAGGTCAACACAGAGCACCAATATGAGCTCCCTCTGCTACACAGCAGCCTCCCACTCGCTATCTATTTAACACATAGAGTGTATAGATGTCAATCTTAATCTCCCAGTCCATCCCACCCTCCCCTTCACAGCTGTGTCCACATGTTCATTTTCTATGTCTGTGTCTCTATTCCTGCTTGACAAAGAGGTTCGTCTGTATCATTTTTCTAGATCCCACCTATATATGTTGATATATGATATTTGTTCCCTCTTTCTGACTTACTTCACTCTGTATGACAGACGCTAGGTCCATCTACATCTACAAGTTTAGCATTAAGCTCACAACAACAGCACTGCAATTACCACCGAGAGACGTTTATCTAACTCTGGTTTTCCCCAAAAGGCGCATCACAATCTTCTTGCACTTTGCAGCCCTAAGCAGCCTCATATTTGGGGGGTCTTTGTAAGCAGAGAAATCGCCAACAAAGAAGCAAAATGTAAAAAAAAAAAAAAATGTGGGACTAAATACACCATGAAAGAACACTCTTTTCTGGTATGAGAAGTGAAGCTAGAAAGCAGAGAGTTATCTTAGCTGAGAACTTACATATCACGAGGACCTGAAATTGTTTGCAGCTTTGTGTGTGCATGTCTGCAAATGACTGCAAAGGTGCCACAGCATGGATTTGGGGGTTACAAATAAACTTTAGCAATTGGGCAAATTCACAAATACAGCATCCATGAATCATGAGGATTGACCATTTGAGAATGTATGAAACTTAAATAACAATCAAAGATATGATAGAGTGAAACTTTTTCAAGCAAAATCCTACTGTATGAAATTAAGAAAACTCATCACATCCCAGTGAAAGAAGAGGCTGACTATGTAATACATTCTGGCAAAATATCAGAGCTATAGTCACAGAAGGAGCATTCAAAATGGAAATAAAATATTTATTTAGCCTAAATAAAGCACTAAGGAAAAATACTCCCCAAAGAATAATGGGTAAAGTACATCAAGAGAATGTTCACATGAAGAAAAGTTGGTAGCCTATAACTATAAAGTGATTGAAACTCAAAAATAACAAGGGAATGAAATCACTCACAAAATTATCTTTTTCATATCAATATCAAGTGTTAGCAAAGGTATGGAGAAGTAAGCATTCCAATAACTTTTTGGTTGGATTGTCGATAAGGACAATAGTTTTGTGGGCAGTTTGAGAATATGAATCAAAAACAAAAACTCTTTGAGCTAACAGCATTTCTTATAAATCCCTACCAGGAATGAGTGTAAATCTATAAAGACATTCATCAAACCACTGTTTAAAATGAAAAATTGGAAATTCTGTAAATACCCAATGCTGAATTAGAATATGAAATAGAATTAGAAATAGAACCATAAGATAGACTGTTAAACAATCATGAAAATGAGATTGTACTGCATTCAAATTATAAATATATCTTAAATGCAAATGTACTGAAACTATACACATATGTATATGGTCATATATGCATATAATCAATGTTTCACATAGTGGATATATATCAAAAATACACATATCAAAATATTAACAGTAGTTACTTCTAAAATTTGAGTAATTATATATATTTTTACTAATATTTTACTTTGTTTTCCAAATGTTCTAAAGTAAATATCAATTACTTTTAAATCAAGAGGAGATGTGTTTAAAAACAGGATCAGTCATAATGAAAATAATTTTAATTTTTAAAGAAAAATTTGGGCTGATACAAAGCTCTTCAAAGTTAAGCCTTCTACATAAGATTATCAGTTTTGTTTTTATATCTTCCTTTAACTTCCCTATGTTCTCTGAAAAATAACACCAAGCACTGCTCTTCCAAGACAAAGTTCAAATATTCACCCATTCTCAAAGTATTCAGGTTTGTCTGTGTTCCACAGATAATGATCCTACCAGAGCTACTAATATGTTCATACCTGTTTAAGTTTCCTTCCATTTTAACTGATTGAAGACTCCAAATAATGGATCATTGTCATAATAAAATTGACTTGGAATGATCCACGGCCTTGGCATCCACAAACATTGTCAAATCCAAAATTCTAATTCGAAAAGATACATGGACCCCGATGTTCATGGCAGTGCTATTTACAACACCCAAGACATGGAAACAATCTAAATGTCCATCAAAAAATGAATGGATAAAGAAGATTATATATATATATAATGGAATAATACTCAGTCATGAAAAATAGAAATAATGCCATTTGCAGAAACACTGATGGACCTAGAGATTATCATATTAAGCAAAGTAAGTCAGAAAGAGAAAGACAAGTACCATATGATATCACTTACATCTGGAATCTAAAATAAGACACAAACAAACCTATCTATGAAATAAAAACAGACTTATAGAGAACAGGCTGGTGGTTGCCAAGTGAGAGGTTGGGAGAGGGAAGAACTGGGAGTTTTGGATTAGCAGATGCAAACTATTATATGTTGTTTAGTTGCTAAGTCATGTCCGACTCTTTGAGACCCCATAGACTACAGCCCGCCAGCCTCTTCCGTCCATGGGATTTCCCAGGCAAGAATACTAGAGTGGGTTTCCCTTTCATTCTCCAAAACTATTATATACAGGATGGATAAATAACAAGTTCTTACTGTATAGCACAGGGAAACATATTCAATTATCTTGTTATAAATCATAATGGAAAAGAATATGAAAAGAATATATATGTATAACTGAGTCAATTTAATGTGCAGCAGAAATTAAGCATAACATTGTAAATCAACTATACCTCAATAAAACATTTAGAACATTGTCAAATCCAAGTTGGGTACCTTATACACAGGTCTGTGTGGGGCTCGCAGCAGGAAAGTGTATCCTTGGGGATAAGTGGGAAGAATTTAGCATTAGAGAAAGGAGGGCATGCAGTGTTCTTGGTAGGAAGAATAGATTCATGCTCACTGGATTTAAACACACACACACAGGCACCCTGTTGTATGTGAATGATCGAGAAAATGAGTAATAGGTGATTATCCCTTGAAACAGAGTGGCTTTAAAGAAAAATATTGGGTTGAATCCTGATCTGCAGCCATAGGCAACAAAGACCCAGGGTGGGTGTGTGCATGTGTGCGTGTGTGCATTAAAGGCTGAATTTTCCTATGGTGGAGCAACATAGGCTCTGAGAGTGTGGTTGGGCACCGGTCCCTAGGAAGTCACAAAGAGGTGAAAAGCTGCTCTGTTTCTGCTGGAAGAGCAAAGAAGGAAGGGGCTAGTAGCCAGGGAAAGAGGCCAGACTCTGGATATTCAACCCAAAGCAAGCACAAACACGTGTCACCCTGAAAATAGCGCTGGCTGGATGAATGATGGACTGGAGGAGCCTGTTGAGAAAGAGATCACTGACAACATTTTCATTCTCTTCAACCAGCTGACATCTGCCACTTCTGTAAAAACCATAACAAAGGGAGAAAGGCTTACTCACTGCGAGAGGGAGCCTGTGTGAAGAAGGTCACCCCCACGAAAGATGCACTACTGAACAGATGTCCCTGTATCCTCTCCTGGGGCAATAAACTCCTGCTCACTAATTCATGACATAGAAGCTTAATCACACCTCCCTTCTGGTGTAGGAGGTCACGAGGTCTGGTCCAAGAGGCCTGATGGCTGGTCCTCCTTGTGACAGTTTTCTGTGCCCATTTTATTCAGCATGGTGTTGGGATTCTTCTCTCCACCTACTGTTCTGCGGACTCATTATTTGAGATGCAGAAGCCTTGAGAAGCCATGGACTCAGCTAGAAAAGAGTCTAGCTGAAACTGTAGGAAAGAGTCTAGCTAGAAAACTTGTATGACAAGTTAGGCTCAAGTCCCAAAGAAGATACCCTGGATCAGATGGTTCCTGACAAGCATTATCAATAATCCCTAATGTAAGGAGATAGGAGATGCACAATTTATCAATAAATTGTGGGTGTAAAGTGCTTATCAGGACATATAGGGTATATTTCACCATGGATGAAAACTCATCTCTAGAACAATAGAGAATGAGAGATTTAAAAATGCAAAATTCCTGGCTCACTCTAAGCTGTAAGCTTGTTCTTTTTCCATTCATTCTTAAAGCAGCTTTCTCATCAAATCAAATTTTCACTTGGGGAGAGAATAAAGCATGTAGGGAAATATTCCTATTTAGGGAGAAGAATTCATTTTGAGCAATCATGGAGCCTTACAAAGATAAGTAATGCATTCATCAGCAAGAGATAAGCACATCACAGGGAACAAAGTAGAACTCATCATTCACTTGGGTTTATTCAGAGCATCGGTTATGCCCATGTGACCCAGAGTGTCGACTGCCATCTGAATATGTGTCATATTCATTATGGAATCAGGCAGGGAGGTTTCATTTCTTCTCTAATTCACTCTTCTAGTAGTTATGCTAATAAGTTGCAATGTAGCCTTCCATGATTTTTTATTATATTTATAGGCATCATGTTCTCACAAGGGATGTTACACTAAGCAGTTCGTGTTTAAATCTATAAAAAACATTTTGCATTTTTCATACACACTTAAGAGGGTTGTCATTCTCAACATTACTTCCAATTACTAAGTTAATTATTTTTCAATCACATGCCTGCTTTTACTGCCCTGAAGCTTTAGAAATTATCATAAATTAAGCATTGTTCAAAAAATTTTTTTCCTAATTAAACTTTGGGGAAAACAAATGTCTTCTTACCTTACCCTTAACTTCATCTGGGTAGTCATCACTCTCATGACTAATTCACAACAATAAATTCCTCTCCAATTAGTCTTTCTCTTTCCCACGAAGTGTAATCATGACTGCCCTGAAGAGGGTCCCCATGACAAAAGCATGGGTTGTGTCTGTGTGTTTAAGAGGGGCAGGGGTAAATATCTTCATGAGTTTACATGGCTGTTTCACAAATAATCCTGATTCAATGGACAACATACTCTCCCAAATTGAAATTTTGAAATATGTAGGGAAGTATGAATTGAGAAGGGAGTATTAGAAACTGGGGAAAGACTGAACCCTTACCCTCTCTCTCTCTCTCATTCTATAATTATGCTCATGGTAATTTCTTTAAAATTTTTTATTTGTGTGGCTCTCTAAACAGGAACCTGGAGCAAGCATTTCCAGTATAAAATTCAAACTCTTGGTCTCAATATCTACTAAGTTCCAACACCTTTTGTTTTTAAAATATAATTGTATAGTAGCAGGGGAAAATCAATTTTTTAACCATCATTCACAATCTAATCTTTCCAACTATCATTTTAACTTTTTATATTTTTTTACCATATTTGTACCAATGTATGCCACACATAGATATTTTAGAAGTAAATTAAATGATACATACACTGCTATATACCTATATAATGTATATGCACATATAATATGTATATTACAAAGATGCAAGCATGCATGCTAAGTCACTTCAGTCGTATCCGACTCTTTGTGACCCCATGGACCATACCCAACCAGGCTACTCTGTCCATGGGATTCTCCGTTAAACAATACTAGAGTGGTTTGCCATTTCCTCCTCCAGGGCATCTCCCTGATCTAGGAATCGAACCCGCATCTCTCATGTCTCCTGCATTGAAAGGTGGGTTCTTTACCACCGGTGACACCTGAGAAGTCCAATTATGGATATATATATATATATATATATATACACACACATATATATATAAAATCCATATTTCTTGATTATTGGAAACATGAACATTACTCATGTGTTCATTTAGAATTTGATAGATAGCTATTTAGTTATCAATTATTTCTCTCATTACTGTGACCACAGTTGCCATTCACTTTGGCTTAATCAGTCAAACTTTCTTCTTTTTTGTTCAAATTTCCTTTTTAAATTCTAAATAAAAGCCACACTTTGTGCTGAACAATGGATTATAAAAGAATCAGATGTACAATGATTTTAGATATCTACTGTTTAGGGAAAAAAGTTTACAAAATATATAGAACTTTATAGGAATAGATAGTAAACATAAACATTAGGAGATCAGTACTTATTAATTTAATGGAAGGAGTTAGACATCAACAACCCTTCTCAGTTTCATAAGAGATTTAGCTAATAGAGGTGAGCTGTCAGCCATACTTTCTAAACCTCAGTTACTTCCCTAAAGAAAAAAAAAAGTTTGAATAATAATATCCGCCTAACCTGCTTCAATAAAATATCAGGAACCCTTCAGCACGAAAAGCACCGTGAAGTGATAAAGCCTTTGGAATGCAAGATGCCATGGTCATTGTCAGTCTGTCAGGGTCTCACACACCTCTCCAGGGAGAAGTTTCTTCTCCAAGTGAGCTGTTTCTGCCATGCCCTCACATCCCATCAAGATATTAACGCATATATATGGAATCAAGAAAAATGGTACAGATGGTCCTATTTGCAAAGCAGAATGAGACATAGACATATAGAACAAATGTACGGATGCCAAGAGTGGAGGGAGTGGGAGGAATTGGGAGACTGGGATGGACACATACACACTATTGATGCTATATATGAGACGGATCCTGATGAGAACCTACTGCAGGGCACAAGGAGCTCTGCTTCACGCACTGCGGGGACCTGAACAGGAAGGAAGTCCAGAAGGGAGGGAGATACATGAACGCACGACCCATCCATTTTTCCATATGGTAGCAATGGCACCCCACTCCAGTACTCTTGCCTGGAAAATCCCATGGAGGGAGGAGCCTGGTAGGCTGCAGTCCATGGGGTCGCTAAGAGTCGGACATGACTGAGCGACTTCACTTTCACTTTTCACTTTCTTCATGCATTGGAGAAGGAAATGGCAACCCACTCCAGTGTTCTTTCCTGGAAAATCCCAGGGGCAGGAGAGCTTGATGGGCTTCCATCTATGGGGTCGCACAGAGTCAGACACGACTGAAGCGACTTAGCAGCAGTAGCAGCAGCAGAAATAACACAACATCGTAAAGCAGCTATCCTCCAATCAAATTAATTTTAAAAAGACATATCTCTTACCTCAAGACCCAGCTGACAATTCAAACTCTACCAGACAGGCTTTTAAAATGAATTCCACTCCACACTCTGCAACTTCAAAGGATACATTCTCAGTGCCTTTGTAGCTGAGGAAGAAACTTGATGAAAAAGGGTTAAATTCTCATCTTCTATAGTGAAAAGCCAAAATATTCAGTACAACGTCTAAAACTACAAAACAATAATAAAAATCAAGAATTAACTTTATTAACATGTTATTCAAGACATGCTAATACCAAGTGTAAAAGCTAAAAGAATTAAAAGCTGTTGCCTATGAATGGTGGGCAATGAGACAAAGTAAGTTAGAGAAACTTTTCCTTACACTAATTTTTTAGAATGATTTGACTCCTTAACATATATGCATATATAAGATTTATTAATTTTTTTAAAATTAATTTTATCAGGGTATGGTTGCTTTACAATGCTAGCTTCCACTGTACTGCAAGGTGAATTGGCCATATATACATATATATATATATGTATATATCTCCCCTCTCTTTTGGACTTCCTTACCATTCAGGTCACCACAGAGCATTAAGTAGAGTTCCCTGTCCTATGCACTATGTTCTCATTAGTTTCTTATTTTATATATAGCATCAAAAGTGTGTACATATTGATCCCAATCTCCCAATTCCTCCCACTCCCCCTTTCCACCTTGGTATCCATACATTTGTTCTCCAAATTTTATAAAAATACAAACTTTTAAAAACTTTTAAATCAGAAAAAATGGTTATAAAATGTCTTGCACAGTCACCTGGCTTATGTTTAATCAAAAATGTACCATCTGTTTCAAATGACAGAGAGTGCTGCTTAAAAAATAAAATGAAAAAAACAGAAGTCTGATTCCTAAGTGTTCTCATTGCATGATGATCAGTTTGACTTTCTCAATCATGGCCTGTGTCCCAATAACCGGACTCCATCAATTAATCCTAACACATTTGCTCAGAAGGAAGATCCCAACCTCTTTTAATGACAATGCTCTAGAATTCCATCATACCATGTCTTTCAAGACTGTTCACACGCTGATGAGTTGCCTAATTTATAACTTTAACCTTGAACTCCACTGAAAGCTCCAGGTGTAGGTAATATGCACCCGATGGCTTCACTTGGGAGTCTCAGCAGCTCAGATTCAGTATGAGTGAAGCTGAACTGTAGCTTTTCCCTGCATCCTTCAGTGCAACTGAGTCAGTAAAAGGTGTCACCATAAATCCAGACAGTGCTCAAGCTGGAAATTAGAGAATCCACTCTGAGCAGTCCCTCTTCATGTCCAGTTCAGAACCAAGTCATGTGGATCCTGATTCAAACACACCAGAGAGTGGTGCACTGCTCTTCATCATCTCTGTCACCAAGCTGTGTGTGTGTAGTCGCTCAGTCGTGTCCAACTCTTTGTGACCCCATAGACTGCAGCCTGCCAGGCTCCTCTATCCATGGAATTCTCAAGGCAAGAATACTGAACTGGGTTGCCACACCCTCCTCCATGGGACCTTCCTGATCCAGGTATTGAACACGGGTCTTCTGCACTGCAGGTAGATTCTCTACCATCTGAGACACCATCTCAATTACAAGAGCTTTCTAACTAGCTCCTCGCTTGTGTGGTTTGCTCATCACAGGGCTTCCACATGCAGGCAAAATAGTTTCATAAACATGATCTGATCAAGGTACTCCCTTGATGAAACCCATCAGTGGGTTCCCGCTGTCCTTATTGGTCCTTCAGGGTTTCTGGGAACTGATGCCTTCTCTTCATCTTGTACTGTTCTCCCTCATGTTCACTAAGTCCTACCATACCAACCTCATTTTAGCTTCTCAAAGGCACTAAACTTTGTCCCACTTCGGAAACCTTTCACACAAGACCACCATTGGCTAAAATATTCTTCTAAGTGTTTATTGTTGCAGTTCGGTCACTCAGTCA
This sequence comes from Cervus canadensis, assembly GCF_019320065.1. Classification (NCBI taxonomy): domain Eukaryota; kingdom Metazoa; phylum Chordata; class Mammalia; order Artiodactyla; family Cervidae; genus Cervus; species Cervus canadensis. The sequence continues at coordinate 5,042,598 of NC_057415.1, read as the reverse complement.
TGTCTGACTCTTTGCAACCCCATGGACTGTGGCAAGCCAGGCTTCCCTGCCCTCCACTATCTCCTGGAGTATGCTCAAGTTCATAGCCACTAAGTGCCTGCCAACTAGCCAACTTCCATTTGCCCTTCAGGTTCCAGTGCAAATATCCTTTCTTGAAAGTGTCTTTCTCTGATGTACCAATAAAAACTAACGTCTATCACAGTTTTCACTTTCATATATACTCACTCCTAAATTGTGTCCTAGGAAGTCAAGGACCACTCTTATTTTGATGTTCAAGGCTATCACCTTGTAGATGCTGAAGCGCTATTTTAAAGCATCTTCTATAAAAGGTTAATTCATCAAAGAACCATAAAGTTAAACAGACTGCAGAGAACTTGCCCATGGACAGTCTATGGGGTTCTTGCTGGAATAAAGCCCTTGGAAAACAGCTTTTCTCACCCAACCTTCCAAACTCCACAGGTCGAAGGCACAGCAGGATTCTTGATGACTTATACAAACTCACCTCAGGAGTGCCAGACCTTCTTCTTCCCTTTGGCTTCATTCTCAAGTAATATGAACATTTCTTATTAAAAAGGAAAAGAGCATCTAAGGTATTTTATTAGGAGTATTTGTTCAGTGAAGTTTACACAGCTTGTGGAGAATTATTCAGCAGGAAATTAAACCTCCGTAATTCTGAATTTTCCCTTTGCTTTCAATTGGCAAAGCTTTCTGGCACACCACTCTCCCCTCTAGAACATTCGTTATACCACATCCGCCACCAAAATATGCTTTCTGAGCCAAATCACAAAACAGGTTAGACAGGATGACTCTGTGGAGGTCTAAGATACTGGGTCGTTAGATAGGCTATGAACATACCATGAGGGCATTCAGATATAGCCAGCAATTAATGCCTAGGTTTTGCATGATAATTTCAAGTTTACAAAGTATTCACATAAGATAATGGATTAATAAGAGAAATTTCTCTTGTATCGTCTATGTGAATATGTTATCTGATTTGAGCCTCCTAATGATTTTATGAGACTGATCTTATAACTATTTTACTAATGAGATTAAGCAGCTTGGAGAGGCTTTAAAAACTTGTCTACAATCACAAAACCAGTGCCCCAGACATAGAATTCAAAATTAGAGCATCTGACAATTTTTTTAATCATCCCTTGGTGCTTTTCTTCAGCAGGAATCATTACTTGGCTGTTTCACTTAGAGAAGAGAATTGACTTCATCTAGACACAAAGAGTTTCAATAGAGAATGGATTTGTATGTTAAACAAACAACACAAATGGTAAGGAATTCGCCTGCCAATGCAGGAGACATAAGAGATGCAGGTTCGATATCTGGGTCTGGAAGATCCCCTGAAGAAGGAAATGGCAATTCACTCCAGTATTCTTGCCTAGAGAATCCCATGGACAAAGGAATCTTGCAGGTTACAGTCCATAGAGTTGAAAAGAGTCGGACACAACAGAAGAGACTTAGCAAGCATGCAAGACACCATAGATTGTTTCACGTACCACTATTTTTCTGCATTTAGAAAGATAAAAAGAAAGCTGTTTCAATTAACTCAGGGTAAACCAATGATAAGATGAATCCCAGTTTCAAAATGTTTTTTAAAACTCTGCATTTAGAATCTATGAAATGTATAAGAAATTTAAATCGATATGACGGGAACATTTTTATTCCTCAGGTATCTTTAGAAATTTGTATCTGTTTTATGTTCCTTTTGCTAAAATCTTAATTTAAGCATTCATCTTTTTTTCCCCTGGACAATTAATATGTCAAACTTAGCATTTTTTTCATCTCAGTTCTCCTCTCTTCAATTCATTCTCAGTATTGCTGTCAGACTAATCTTCCTAAAACATAGCTCTGAAAATATCTTGCACAGACTAAAGATTCTCACTGATTTCCTACCTTTTGTTGTGGTTCAGTCACTCAGTCTTTGAGACCCCATGGACTGCAGAATGCCAGGCCTCCCTGTCCTCCACTATGTCCCGGAGTTTGCTCAAACTCATCTCCATTGAGTCAATGATGTCATTCAAACATCTCATCCTCTGCTGTCCCCTTCTCCTCCTGTCCTTTGTTTTTCCCAGCATCAGAGTCTTTTCCAATGAGCTGGCTCTTTGAATCAGGTGGCCAAAGTACTGGAGCTCCAGCTTTAGCATCAGTCCTTCCAATGAATATTCAGAGTTGATTTCCTTTAGGATTGACTGGTTTGATCTTCTTGCAGTCCAAGGGAATCTCAAGAGTCTTCTCCAGCACCACAGTTCGAAAGCATCAATCTTAGTGCTCAGCCTTCTTTAATGGTTCAGTTCTCACATCCATACATGACTACACGAAAAACCAAAGCTCTGACTATATAGACTTTTGTTGGCAAAGGGATATCTCTGCTTTTTAATACTCTATCTTACCTGGACATAAATGAAAAAATAGAGTGAAGGTAAAACCTAAGACCACACCTGGTCAGCAAATCTCCATAGTTAACCTCCAGCAGGCATTTTTGGGTTTGATTTTGCAAAAAGTAATTTAAACATTTTTATCATTGCTTCATGGGATATGGAGGTAGGACATGGAAATACGATACACAGGTTGGAGATGGAAAAATCAATCAACTATTCATATTATGCAGAAATTGTTCAAATAAGTATAGAATGTTAAGACTATCAAATAATTGGTAGGATTAGGTTTGCCATTTTATTTTCATAAATAAATAAATATTTTTTCAGAATGTGTCTGAGTCCAAGAGTGATAAAAAATAATGTTCTATTTCAGACTAAAAGATAAAGGTTTTTGAAACTCTGTATTATTGACTGATTGAATTCATGAGATCCGACACAGACCACCAGTAGGCAAAATAATGTTCTGTGATGTCAATTACAAGCAGATTCAAATCTTCTGGTTACCTTAAGTCTCAGAATAATAATGCTTGCCTCACCAAAACTTGTTAGGATTAAATAAAACTTCTGTATTTTGTGTGTTTTGAATGCTTATCAAAGTGACTAACATAATTAAGTTTCAAGGGTTAGTTCCTTTATCTGTATCCTACTGAGTGAGATCAAAATACGGTCGCTTTTAGGTTAAATCCATTGTTAAGCCACCAATGCAGTTAAAGAAATTTTATTTAATTTAATACATCTGAGAAAACACAGAGCTTTGGTATAAATTCCCCAGTGAAAGTAATGCCATCTTGTTTATGTAATACACACGTGTTCACTTTAAGAATGGGTGGGCGACAGTGACCCCAAATGTCATAGCTTTTGGTTATTGACCCCCAGCTGAAAAATGGATCAACTGGGCAAGTAGAAGGAAGCAAACAAACGCACAACTATAAATACCCACACACACACACACACCCAGAAATAGAGAGAGAGATCAAAGGCAGAGCATAGCTATCCAGGAGACACACCAAGAAGATTCACATTGGGACAGGCAAGATCAAGCACCGAGAAGACCTATTCAGGACTTCCAGCCATATCTGGAGAGAAATCAAAGGCTGAATCTTTGGCTATTGCATTTCAAAATAAATAAAGGCGCCTCTACTTCCTTCACAAAAGACCAGCCAAGCTAAATTTATGCTGTAGAATATTACCCTCGGAGCTGTCCCTGGAAGAAACCTAAACCCTCATACTGCTCTTTGTTTTGAATCCAAATCTTCTGCCTTTGCCCACACAGCCATTAGCAGACAAATTAGAAACGCATTCAATCAAAAAATATTTATTGAGCAAAATGATACAAAGTGCTATACTAGAGGAAGTGCCAGTTCCAAGAAATTATTGATGCATCTCTCTTAAACTGTTCTAAACTCCCTCTATTATTAGTCTCTCCTTTAGGGTTAAGCATTGCCTTTCTTTCTTTTAAAGATCCCCCTTTAGGTGTCAAACTACTGGTGTAAGAATAAGACATTCAATGGACATCGTCTTTCCAGAAGAGAATTGCTGATATTCAAGAGCATAGACTGGAAGAGGTCATAAAACATATTAAAAGAGAAGAGAAAAGAAAGATAGAGAACCTAGAAACAATACATCCTACTTTAGTGAAGTTATATATTGTGTGATATTGAGCCAAATTAAAGATAAATTTTATCTGTATACTAACTTCAACTAATGCAGACAGTTCTGTGCTAAGAATTGTGAGCCCATTTCTGGATAAGAGAAGAGAGTTAGATGGTGGCACCCACAATGTGTATCCCCAGTGTTAGGAGCCAGAGAGTCTAGATTTGAATTTGGGCTCTGCCACTTTCGCGACCACTCCCCTGGTGGCTCAGACGGTAAAAAATCTGCCTGAAATGCACGAGACCGACATTCTATCCCTGGGTTGGGAAGATCCCCTTGGAGAAGGAAATGGCAACCCACTCCAGTATTCTTGCCTGGAAAATTCCAAGGACAGAGGAACCTGGCAGCTACAGTCCATGGAGTCGCAAAGAGTTAGACACGACCGAGCGACTAACACACTTTTCTACCACTTACAAGTTTTAATTCTGTGCACATCACTATATCTCTCTGATTTTGATTTTTTATCCATGAAACAAAATACAAGAATATTATTATAATTGGTTAGGGTACAGTTGCAAAATATTTAGCCTCTGACAAAGTAAATTCATTATCAGATATTATGTGGCTTGGGCATCCCAGGTGGTGTAGTGGTAAAGTACCCACCTGTGAATGCAGGAGACATAAGAGACTCGGATTTGGTCCCTGGGACAGGACGATCCCCTGGAGGAGGGCATGGCAACCCACTCCAGTATTCTTGCCTGGAGAATCCCATGGACAGAATAACCTAGTGGGCTAGAGTTCATGGGATCACAAAGAGTCAGACATGACTGAAGTGACTGAGCACTTAAGTGGCTTACAAAATCATAAGAAAGCTGGAAAAGCCAATGCTAGGCTGACTTCCTGAAACACTTCGTAGTCCCCAGCATCACACTGCTTTGTGCCATGAAGGCAAGAGAGCTGTCAGGAGCAGCTTAAGAAGGTGCACTATAAAGAAACCACCAACCAAAACCATCATGCCTGAGCCACAGCCCTGCTCAGCAAGGTGAATGTCTGCCGTCTGCTCTTTTCCCTCCTTAACTTGTTTCTGGATCAAAGTCTCCCAGGAGTTCCTCTCATCGTTAGAATCTGAATCATAATCAGACCTCTAACTTCAAGGGAGTGGGAGACCCTGAGATGTTGGGCTTACAGCACATCTAGTTCAGGAGGGCACTGTTGGTAAGGTTATTTGGGGCACTGAGCAGATGCCCCTTCAGGAATAGGACCATATTACTCCAGCTGCCAAGATCATTTGTAGCTGACATTTCCCAGCTAAGTCTTCCTCTGGGAATTACCATCAATGGTAAAGAGCCACCTCACTCAAGAGTAGGCCCACTTCCAGGGGCACACTACTTCTAATTACTGATCCCCATGAGGGTATGGGGCTTTCCCAGGTGGCTCAGTTGTAAAGAACCTGCCAGCCAAGCAGGAGACACAGGTTCAGTCCCTGGGCAGGGACGATCTCCTGGAGAAGGAAGTTACCACCCAAGTCCAATATTCTTGCCTGGAAAATCCAATAGACAGAGGAGTCTGGCAGGCTATTGTCCATGGGGTCTCAAAGGAGTTGGACATGACTTAGCCACTAAACAACAACAAAATGAGGGTATGGGGTCACAAAGAGTCAGACATGGTTGAGCCACTGAGCGCGCGCACGCACACACACACACACACACACACATAAACACATGAGGGTATAAAGAACCAGACTCTTTGCCTCAAGGCAGTATATCTCTACAGGTCATCCCAGCTCCGGAAGTCCTCGTGTAATTAATCGGCTGAATCCTTCATGGTGATGTCCTCATGGTTTAATTCCTTTCTCTGTCCAATTCTCTGTGCTTTACTCTCCACAGCTATTGATCTCATGGTTACTTTAATACCAACTTTCTGAATACAAATATTCACTTTAGAATCTATTTCCTGTGGAACTGATGCAAGACAAACATGTTAGAAGTAGATGGAATAATAGCTGAGCAAGCCAGCACTCGATATTCACCGTAATTTTTATTAAGAGTATGAAATGGTATAATACATATAAAAAAAAAATTCCTAAGATTTCACATAGTGTCTGGTCCAGGGTGAGCTAATCTATGTTTTCCTAGTAATAATAGATATAGCTAACATTTATTGCCTGGAGGAGGACATAGAAACCCACTCCAGTATTCTTGCCTGGAGAATGCCCATGGACAGAGGAGCCTGGTAGGCTACAGTACATGGGGTCGCAAAGAGTCAGACACAATTGAGTGACTAAGCATAGCACACAGCACATTTATTGAGCACCGACTATATTTTTCAGGTATGATTCCAAGTTATTTGCAACTTATTTCATTCTCATCATAAGCTTAGGAATTACATACTATTATCCATTTTACAAATGAAGTAAATAAGGCACAAATAGGTTTATTTCAATGTTAAATAGATTGTAAGTGGCAGAGTTAGGATTTGAACACAATTGTCTAATTTTAACCTACATAAATTTTAGCCTACAGAGTCTGTAGTCTTAACCACCTTTCTGTAGTCTCTGCTTTGACATTTTAAAAATGTGCTGGAAGAAGAAAAAGGGACTAAGAGATTTTTACTATTTTTTAAAACTGTATCAAGGTAACAAAAAATTGACAGTATATAGGTTTACCAATGCTGCATGGGAAAAATAGCTATTATAATATATCTTTAGCAAGACTGTAAGTAAATAAGGGCTTCTCTGCCTGCAATGCAAGAGACATAGGAGATCCAGTTTCAATCCCTGGGTTGGGAAGATCCCCTGGAGAAGGGGATGGCAACCCACTCTAGTATTCATGCCTGGAGAATTCCGTGGACAAGGGAACCTGGCAGGCTACAGTCCATAGCGTCAAAAAGAGTCAGACACAACTGAACTGACTGGTCTCCAAAAATATGAGAATAAATACATCTCTTTTAAGCCAGTAAATGTGTGCTAATTGCATCAATGGTAACCAGAAACTAACACAGAGACATAGAAAAGTATGGTATTTGCAGTATTATGTGTAAGCATCTATTGCAGAAATAAGAGTTAGATCTGCTAGCAATTACAGGTTAATAGGTAGAATCTAATGAACTCTGACAATTCTGTCCTTAGACTTGGAGACTCCCTATCATCATCTGTTTCAATACATGGGACAGTTAACTGGTGAGAAATGAAACTCAAAAATACATTGGGTTGGCCAAAAAGTTCATTTGGGTTAAGACATTATGGAAAAACTCAAATGAAGTTTTTGGCCAAGTCAATCATAAATATGTACTTTTTCATCTGGAGAAAGAAATGGCAGCCCACTCCAATATTCTTGCCTGGAAAATCCCATGGACAGAGGAGTCTGGTGGGCTACAGTCTGTTGGATCTGAAGATCCAGAGTCAGAAACGACTTAGCAACTAAACAACAATTTTGTCATCAGTATTAATAGGCAAAGTTTCTCATCTCCAAAAATTTAATTTCTGGGAGTTATAAGTTGCACATAGGCCAGGGAGACCAGTAAATAATATCGGATAAGATTCATACTTAATTTTCCGAGAAGCTTTCTCTGTGTTCCTCTTGATAAGTAGCCTTACACATAGTCAAAACATGACCCAGAGTTGACACCCACATAAACCCAAATACGAGGCAGACAAGACCAGCTCCCATTCACTAATCATCTGTCAGAGGGTAGGAGAAAAAGAAGGAGGTCCTTCATCTAAAGGCCATTAAAATTTAACTTTGAAAACAGAAAATGTCTTCCAAATTTAGAGAGCCTTACTCTATCTCTGCATTCTTAGCCCCTGAGCCAGGCTCCTTAAGTCCTTTCTGAAACAAAGTGGATATACTGTAATAAATATAATAGATAGTTCCCTTTATCTTCACTGTCCAGCTATAAACCAGGCTGGCCACAACCATGGTGTGAGTCAGAAGTAGAAGAAGTGGTCAATTTCTGAGTAATCTTAAATAAGCATCTCAAAGAAACTGCAAATATGGTGATCTAGAACGAGTGCTTCTCAAACTATCAGTGGTGAGATAACAATTTTATTTAAAATCTCCAATCCATCAAGGTTCAATAACTTTATAAATTCAATCAAAATGAATTACTAGAAAAGTGAAATGGCAAGAAAGACATATGAAATGTAGGACTAATTTCTTTTACTGATTAGATACAACAATCATAAAATTACTCTTTCAAAAGGCTATTCTAATTTCTGAAAAATGAATCTTAATTTCTGTGCTTATTCTGTCACCAACTGGTAACAAACAGTTCAAGAATGGACATCAGTCCACAAGACAGACTGAAAAGCTTTGGTCTGTACCAGCAGTCTCTAGGTTAAAATTTTAAGTAAATTTACTGCTAGATTCAGTATGCAAGATGCAATTCTCTAACGTCAGTTACAATTCTAGGTAACTTTAGCCAAGAGTGTCTTTCATTAAATCCTTGTGCTAGCTTTGAGCATTCCCCACAGTTTTCTTTGAATAACTGAAACATTTCTATACCCATTAAATGAGGATGTTTGCTATTTCTACAATTTTTATTTTTTTATTTTATTTTTTTTTTTTTAGAAGACATGTTTTTCTTTTTTTTTTTTTTATTATTATTTTTTTTTTCCAGTGGGACGTTTGTCATACATTGATATGAATCAGCCATGGATTTACATGTATTTCTACAATTTTTAAATTACCTTGGCTTCATTCTTAAGTTCAGAGCATCTTGAACTCCTTGGGATATTAGAATTGTGGAAGGTTGAACTAACAATGATCGAAACAGTTCAGAATTATAAGCCAATTGAATGATTCTGTGAAAAACAAATAGAACTGAATTTCTCAAAGACAATTTCTCAAAGACCTGCACACCAAAAAATTCCATTCTCCAACTGTTTCACAAAATACAGGATAAAGAAAATCTACCTTATGCTTTTTTAAAAGAAATATTACAGGGACTTCTCCAGTAGTCCAGTCTTTAAGACTTCATCTCTAAGTACAGAGGTTGTGGGTCCAATTTACAGGAAGGGAGCTAAGATCCAACAAGCTTCGAGGCCAAAAAAAAAAAAAAAATACATAAAATGGAATCAATATTGTAACAAATTCAAAAAAGACTTTTTAAATGGTCCCCATTAAACAAAAAACCCTTTAAAAAGATAATATTACAGGGGCAGCACCACATCCCACTGATTCAGCATCTTTGTTAGTGAAACCTAAGAATTCACATTTTAAATTAAGCAACCTAAGTTTTTGGAAGAAAAGCTATGACCAATCCAGACAGCATATTAAAAAGCAGAGACATTACTTTGCCAACGAAGGTCTGTATAGTCAAAGCTATGGTTTTCCAAAGCTAGTTATATATGGATGTGAGAGTTGGACCATAAAGAAGGCTGAACACCAAAGGACTGGTGCTTTTCAATTGTGGTGTTCGAGAAGACTCTTGAGAATCCCTTGGACTGCAAGGAGATCAAACCAATCAATCCTAAAGGAAATCAATCCTGAATATTCATTGGAAGGACTGATGTTGAAACTGAAGCTCTAATAATTTGGCCACCTGATGCGAACAGCCAGCTCATTAGAAAAGACTCTGATGCTGGAAAAGACTGAAGGCAGAAGGAGAAGGGGATGACAGAGGACAAGATGGTTGGATGGCATCACCGACTCGATGGACATGAGTTTGAGCAAGCTCCAGGAGATGGTGAAGGACAGGGAAGCCTGGCGTGCCACAGTCCATGGGGTCACAAAGAGTCAGACACAACTGAGCAACCGAACAACAATGATCTAATTTTTAGATGCACAAAGTGTTAAGAAATGGTGTAATCATTTTTAAAAGCACATTTATAGCACAAAATTGTTCTCTAATATAATATAATTAAATTCACTTTATTTCATTCTCACAATTTTTTTAGATCTTCATAAATATATCATATGAGTGTTAGATCAGATGGTTTTATATTTCATCTTCTTTCAATTAAAGTAGCTAGAAATATTTTGAAAATAAACTTTTTTTTTCATTTTTTGTAGTCTTTATTTCAGAAATTGCTTGGCAGGAAAACAGTTAGATACATACACATCAGGAGAAGAGGTGTAAAGACTGACTTTAAAGAAAATGATACTTGTGCTGGAATAGCTGGAAATCATTTGGGATTCATTTATTTCTGACTTAGTGAGGGAACAGATCAAATAAATCTAGAAACTGAGTGATTAGCACATGGCATCCAGAGTAACTAGTTCTGGAAATTTGATTGATGAGAGCTTTAAGTCACAGTATAATTTCCCCCTCCCTTTCTGAGATCCCATTATTGAAAAGGGTATGTCTTTATACACACATCCCAAATTCTCAAGTTACTTAACTTTATTGGTACTTCTCTGATGGCTAAGTGGGTAGAGAATCCATTTGCAGAGCAGGAGACATAGGAGATTAGGGTTTGATCCCTGAGTCAAGAAGATCCCCTGGAGAAGGAAATGGCAACCCACTCCAGTATTCTTGCCTGAAAAATCCCATGGACTGTGGAGCCTGGTGGGCTACAGTCCAAAGGGTTGCAAAGAGTCAGACATGATTGAGCATGAGCATGCACAGAACTTTATTGGGAAATACGGAGGTGTTCTTGTTTTCATTTCACTCGTTCCTTGCTTCAAAACAATCCACTTACACAAGGTATCTAGAATGGTCAAATTCATCAAGTCAGAAAGCACACTGGTAGATGTCAGGTGCCAGGGTGTGGGGAAGTGGTAAGGGGGAATGGGGAGGTAAACTTTAATGGAGACAAAGTTTCAGTTTAGGAAGATAAAAAACTCGGGAGGTGGATGATGGTGAGAGTTGCACAGCAAGATGAATGCACTTAGTGCCAGTTAATGTACAGTTAAATATGGTTTAAATAGTGTTTTATGTTATGTGACTTTTACCACAATAAAAAATTAAAATAAAAAATAGTGAATAAACCAGAACATCACACATTTTAAAAATATGATTAGAATTATGTCTTTGGGATCAAGACGACATGATTTTCAAGGAAGAAGCAGAACCAAAGAGAGAATAAATAATCAAATAATTGAATGACTATTATATATCAAATATTTTATAGACATTGTTTCAGTTAATCCTCATAATTCTGCAGTGAGGAAACAGGATCCCCAGTTAATAAGGAAGTGAAAGATCAGTGGGGCTAAGGAACAAATCCCACAGCATGTAGGTGATGGAGCCAGAATTCACCCAGCTCCGCATGTGTGCTAAGGCACTTCAGTCGTGTCCGACTCTTTGCGACCCCACTGGACTACAGCCTGCCAGCTCCTCTGTCCATGGGGATTCTCCAGGCAAGAATACTGGAGTGGGTTGCCATGCACTCTTCCAGGGGATCTTCCCAACCCAGGAATCGAACCCAGCTCTCCAGCGTTGCAGGCGGATTCTTCACCATCTGAGCCACCAAGGAAACCCAAGAATACTACCCCTTCTCCAGGCGAACTTCCTGACCCAGGAATCAAACTAGGGTCTCCTGCATTGCAAGCAGATTCTTTACCAGCTGAGCTACCAGGGAAGCCCCAGCTCTATCTTACTCCAAAGTCTGTGTGGGTCCATTACACAGCAAGGCTTCCTAAGCAAGATTGGCTTTACAAGTGTGCCTTTGCCTCAGCGATCCTTATTCTTACATAGGTTTGGGAGTCTATTTTTCCCTCCCTATGCTCTATCCAGAATTAGACCACCTAGCTTAGATACCACTGCAAAGGATGTGGTACAAGGGAAATCCACATAGCGAATTTGCACAAGATGTCAGTCAATCATCCGTTTTAGGCATCAAAGAGTCCAATAAAGCTATCTGAAATTCAGCTATTTAGCTTCATCCCACAACAGCAATTCCTTATCATCCCACTAACTGAAAGAACCCTGGTAAAAAGAAGGCTTTCTAAATCAATGAGATTGGGTCTCTGGATTTTCCCAATAGAATCCTCTCTCTGTTTCATAAGGCCAGACAAATCCTCAGATACAGTCCTATCTTAGGGAAGGGAGCACTGCAGTTAGGAAAAAAAAAAAAGAGGTCAATTAATACTTATTCTTTCATTGAATAAATTCAGGTTTCTGGACAAGAAATAAGTGAGTTCCTTGGGTGTCATATGCATCAATAAGATAGTCCTCAGATACACAAAACCTGAATGACCCTTATAACTTTACTCTGTCTCAGAGCCTTGCATGGGCAACCTTGCAAAGAAATACCTCTTGTCTAGAAGGGGGGCCAAGCAAGATAAATGGAATCAAACAGCACAATTTGATTTCTTTTAAGTAGAGTTTGCAATACATCCCTCTTTAAGCCATAGGCATTCCTAAACATAAAATATCTTTTTCTTGTTCCCCACCCCCTGCACAGAACACAAAAATGTACAAAACTGCATTTAATAAACCACCTTCCAGTTTTTTATAAATAAGGTACAGCTAGTGACAGTTTCGAAGCAGGATTAAAGAAGTATACTTGGTCAATATAGTTTTATCCAGACTAACCTTCTGTTGTTTTGGATAGTTGTCATGCAGAGAAATATACATTTTTTCAATCAAATTCCTTGAAAATGTGTGCAAATCTCCCCCCAGTTTCCTCACTGCCATAAAAAATGTGCAGGAAACAGTACCAGATAATGAACTGTTATATTTCTTATCACCTTACCCCCTTTTCTTGAGCAATTGAACCTAGAAAACAGCCATTTATGTTCAAACATTGATGTTTTCCTCAATTAGGAGGTTTTATATTGTTTTTACTTTTCAGTGAGTTTTGGAGGCTTTATCTTTTTGGCAAAGTAATACACTATACGCAATGTGGTATCCTGGCTTAGATCCTGGAATAGAATAAGAACATCAGTTGATCAACTGGTGAAATCCAAATAGAATCTGTAGTTTAGTTAATGTAGATGTATGCTAAGTTGCTTCAGTCATGTCTGACTCCTTGTGACCCCACGGGCTGTCCCCACCAGGCTCCTCTGTCCATGGGATTCTCCAGACAAGAATACTGGAGTGGGTTGCCATGCCCTCCTCCAGGGGATCTTCCCGACCCAGGGGTCAAACCCACATCTCTTCCTTCTAACCTGCATTGATAGCCTGGTTCTTTACCACTAGCACCACCTGGGAAGCCCACAGTGGCAAAATGCATATCCCAAAAGCCTATTAAGTGTCTTTTTTGTTTGGGGGTATTTTTAAACTTAATTTTATTTTTTATTGGAGCATAATTGCTTTATAATATTGTGTTAGTCTCTGCTGTACAATGAGGTGTGAATCAGTTATGTGTATACATACATCCCCTCCAACGGGAACCTTCCTCCCACCCAACCACCTCCATCCCACTCATCTATGTCATCCCAGAGCATAGAGTTTTGTGCCTACTAGTTTTAAACAATAGTGTTACAAAAACAAAGAATGACAAGGTCAGTAAATTTGGTTTTCAGTTATATAGTGCATTTTAGGCAAAATGTTCAATGATCTAGTCTGTGAATTTTAATCATAACATAAAAACTTGTGGTTGTTATCTAACCATGAACATAGGAAAGGCAATTAACTGTCACTTGAGTTTAAGAGGGAAAGCTAAAATCACCTGTAAAACCAGCCTTGCTTGTTTCTCTAACTTAAGAGAGATCTGGTTCTCATAAGCCTTTCATCAGTGTTGTGAGCAGCTAAGGTTCAGACAGGTTTTGTGTAAATTTCACCATAGTGATTCTCCCTGGAAGCTCATGAAATAAAGTAAATGTATTAGTCGTTCAGTCATGTTTGACTCTTTGTGACCCCTTGGATGGTAGCCCACCATGGAATTCTCCAGGTAAGAATACTGGAATGGGTAGCCATTCCCTTCTCCAGTGGATCTTCCCAACTCAGGTATTGAACTCAGTGCATGCAATATTTAGAAATTCCCTTTTTCTCTCTCAAAGTCCACACTAACCCTAACTCTTCTCTGTGCCAACAGGCCAGGTATTTTCTTTCTCCACCAAAAGATCTATAAACACTGAGTCATTTGTATGGATAATTTTCCTTACATGTTGTTTTATTTTTTCAACCAGGAAAAAGTAAAACCACAATTTAAACCAGTATCAACAGCCCAAAATTAATGAAAGCTAAAGGAGAAAAAAAATAGGATATGAGAAAATCTGCAGGGACAAATAGCCCCACACAGAGAGGAGGTGAAGGGAAAAGGATATTATGAAGAATTACAAACATAGGTAAGAACTATTTTTAAAAGAATCTTATGAAACACCTTATAATTCATTTCAATTACCTCTAATTTTAGATAAGAAGTCAATATGAAACTCATGGCATTTTGGTCTGAAAGTTGTGTGGGAGTTAAGTCCAATGAATCTGGATGCCTTTCCTTCTTAACACAGGAAATAATTAAAGATATGGACACCCCCACACACACATTTGATCATATGACTGCCATCATAATATAAGATCATACCTAAATTAATAAAAACATTTATTCTGGTTCACTGAGTTTTTGGAGAATAGGTGTACATGTAGATATTGCAGGGACCTGTGGCTTAAGAGAGAAATAGAGAGTAGTAAAAAATGTGTTTTCTCCTACTGGCACTAAGAAAGAAAAGTGTCTAATTTGCAACCCACTCCTCTAACAACATGCTGAGAGAGAATTATATAGCCCTTTCCCATACAAGAGCTTCTCAGAATGAACACATTAGGTTGCATCTCATGAACTGTTTTTGAACTTCATTTTTTTTTTTTTTTTAATGACAGTTCCATAAGGTTCGGGTTTCCCAGGTGGTATAGTGGTAAAGAACCCTCCTGCCAATGTAGGAGATGCAAGAGATACAGTTTGATCCCTGAGTCTGGAAAATGCCCTGGAGTGGGAAATGGCAACCCACTTGAATATTCTTGCCTGGGAAATCCCATAGACAGAGTAGCCTGGTGGGCTACAGTCCATGAGGTCGCAAAGAGTCAGACACGATTGAGTGACTGAGCACACACACGCACACACAAGATTCAACCTAGTAAACTGGAGTAGAGGAGGTAAAACGTGAAACACGGTGTGATTTGGGTAGGGGTCATTCCCTCCTATGGACACCCCCAGGGGAACCATGTTGCTGCTGCTGCTGCTGCTAAGTCACTTCAGTCGTGTCTGACTCTGTGCGACCCCATAGATGGCAGCCCACCAGGCTCCTCCATCCCTGGGATTCTCCAGACAAGAACACTGGAGTGGGCTGCCGTTTCCTTCTCCAATGCATGCATGCATGCTGTCGCTTCAGCTGTGTCCAACTCTGTGTGATCCCATGGACAGCAGCCCACCAGGCTCTTTTGTCCACAGAATTCTCTAGGCAAGAGTACTGGAGTGGGTTGCCATTTCCTTCTCCACAGGGGAACCATAAGGTACATCAAAACTGTTTGGGTCTGGGTCAAAAGCCCACCATCTCCTGAAAAAAAAAAGAAATTCAACTAACTGATAGCAAGTTCATTATTACAAGCAGCAACATGATAATATAAGAATTAGGCTAATATTACAATAATATAATTGGAGCCAATCCTAAGCAAAATTGTGTAACAGGAAAAGAAAACTGTGATTAGGGCTATCTGGGAGTTGATAGACCTTGGTTGAACCCTAGGTCCTAAATCTGCCATAAATGTCTATGCTTTGTATTTTTCAGTGTATGCTCAGCACCTCATTCAGAGTCTATTAACCCCATCTTTTTAGAGTGATTTAGAGAAAACTGTATGCTCTTCCCAATCTTTCAACTATTAGTCCTAATTAGTCCTTAGATATATTTTAGGACTGTATTCCTAATAGTCTTTAGTCTTACTAATTCTAAATGAAATCATAGGAATACAGCTGACCCTTGAACAATGTGGGTTTGAACTGCACAGGTCCATGTATATGCAGAGCTTGTTCCGTATTAAGTACTACAATACCAGGTTATCTGCAGTTGGTTGAACTAGCAGATGCGAACCATAGACACCAAAGAATCACATATATATGGACAGACAACTATAAATAAATTATAGGTAGATTTTACACTACAACACAGAGAGTCAGCACCCTAAACATCGCATTATTCAAGAGTCAACTGTATTCACCTTGCAGAAAAATCTGCATTTTAATAAATAACAATTTCTCCACTCAAAATAGGGAAGCTGAAAGACTGAATTTCAAGCATTGGTGAAGATGGTGAGGATGAAGCTTAGTCCTCTAAAAAGAGATCAGCACACGTTTCTATAAAAAGCCAGATAGTAAAAATTTTGGTCTTATGGGCCATGTGGTCTCTATTGCAATACTCTGCTCTGCATTGAAATGGGACAGAAGCCAGAGACAATGTGTAAATGAGTGAGCATAGCTGTGTTCCAATAAACTTTATTTATGGACACTGAATTTAAATTTTGTATCATACTTGTGCATCACAAAAGATTCTTCTTCTTGTTTAACCATTATAAAATGTAAAAATCCTTCTTAGCTCATGTGGTCATATAAAAACAGGTGGCAAGCAGGATTCGGCCCAGGGACCATAATGTGGTGACCCATGGTCTGGAACTCAAAATTCATCACATTAAAGGTCAGCTCACTTAGCCAAATGCAATCCCTCCTTCTATTTTCTTAGTAAAAGTAGATAAAAAGAAGAAGGAGAAAGATGTATGTATGTATGTACAACATATTATAATATATATATCAATTCAGTTCAGTTGCTCAGTCATGTCCGACACTTTGCGACTCCATGGACTGCAGCACTCCAGGCTTCCCTGTCCATCACCAACTCCCGGAGTCTGCTTATACTCATGTCCATTGACACTGTGATGACATCCAACCATCTCATCCTCTATTGTCCCCTCCTCCTCCTGCCTTTAATCTTTCCCAGCATCAGGGTCTTTTCAAATGAGTCAGTTCTCATCAGGTGGCCAAAGTATTGGAGTTTTAGCCTCAGCATCAGTCCTTCCAATGAATATTAAAGACTGATTTCCTTTAGGATTGACTGGTTGGATCTCCTTGCAGTCCAAGGGACTCTCAAGAGTCTTCTCCAACACCACAGTTCAAAAGCATCTATTCTTCAGCATATGTATACACACACATACACACACACACACACACACACATATATAAAACTTTGGGTTTTTCTGTGAGATGTTATGGCAAAAGAGAGACATATATACATATGTATCTATATTTTTACAGCTCTTTTCCAGTCTTTGTATAAAAAAATTGTACTTATGTTTGCCATTCCAGTTGAAATACTCACTTCCCACAGAAAACCGTGTTCTCCTGCAGAGTGAAGAGGTCCCGTGTAGCTCAGTCAGTAAAGTGTCTGCCTGCAATGCAGGAGAGAGCTGGTTCAACTCCTGGGTCAGGAAGTTCCCCTGGAGAAGGAAATGTCAACCCCCTCCAGCATTCTTGCCTGGAGAATCCCATGGACAGAGGTGCCTGGCAGGTTACATTTCATGGGATCACAAGAGTCAGACATGACTTAGTGCTGTCTTTATCTTTCCTGCATATTGAAATAACTTGGCATGACATGACTTTGGTTCAGACATTAGTTCTGCTGCACAGTCTTGAGTAAGGAAGGACATTAATCTCAAGACAGTTTTCTCATTTTAAAAATGGGATAGTAATACTCAAAACAATCCATGTAGCCATACTAGGGTAGGCCTGCTGAACTTCAGTCCTATTAATCTTCTAACTTAAGAAAAATTACAGTGATAATTAAATGAAAGAATTATATACTAAAATTTTTAGATGAGTAGAGCTGTCCAATAAACTAGTACCATCATACATTCTATAAGCAAGCATACATTAAGGGTTTCCCTTGTGGCTAAGATGGTAAAGAATACACCTGCAATGGAGGAGACTGGGGTTCCATCCCTGGGTCAGGAAGATTCCCTGGAGAAGGGAATGGCAACCCACTCCAGTATTCTTGCCTGGAGAATTCCATGGACAGAGGAGCCTGGTGGGCTACAGTTCATAGGTTCACAAAGAGTTGGACACAAATGAGTGACTAACCCTTTTCTTTCACTTTTCAAGCATTATTAGAAGTAAAATTCCTATAACCAGGAAGAGTACTGGATATGTTCAGATAGACTGTTGTTAAGCTAGCTGATAAACACATGAAACTCCTATTTCTCAAAAGAGTGCTAATATTAATAATGATGTTTTCAGAAATGGGGAAGTAAATTGCACAAAGCCATATTGGAGGGTCATTTTCATAAGACATGCAGAGGAGGAAGGAAATACCATTGCTTGCCAATTGCTTTGGATTTTTATCAAAATTGGCAAGGAATTCTTATTTGAAAAGAAAAAAAAAGACATAGCATCAAGTAAATTTGTAATTTTAATGAGAGAGCATAAGAGTGAAGACAATCTTGTCCACTTTCATGAAAGCTTAATAACTAGTTTGGCTCCTGGTTTGTATTAGAAAAAAAAAATACTAGCCAAACACAAGGTAGTTCATATCTGTGAGTCATAGGAAGTACTGTGGTTCAGGGAAATTATATCATGTAATTTTATGATCTGCTGGGCAGTCACTCCATTTAATAAAGATACAGATGTATGCTTTGCCACATAGAAAAAAATTTTCAAGTGTTCTCATTATAACATTGATCAATTTTTAGATTTTAATTCTTCTGGCCTATTTTTTCCTTTATTCCTACAGCAAAGTAAACTTTTAAAGGAATAAAAAAAAAAGTAAACTTCATGGAAAAGCCACTTTACTTAGTTACCCACATTTGTAGCCACTTCACAGAGTTATAATTCAACCCAGAGAATGGTATCAATTGAGGGATAAAGATTTTTAATAACCTGAAAAACCTCTTGGATATAAGTGCATGTGTGCATGCTGAGTCGCTAAATCATGTCTGACTCTGTGACCCTATGGACTGTAGCCCACCAGGCTCCTCTGTCTGTGAGATTCTCCAGACAAGAATACTAGAGTGGATTGCCATGCCCTCCTCCAGGGGATCTTCCCAACCTAAGGATCGAACCTGGGTCTCTTACCTCTCCTGCATTGGAAGGAGGGTTCCTTACCACTAGTGCCACTTGAAAAGTCCTTTGATGGATTACTGAAAGCTAAGTGTAGACCGGGCTTCCCTAATAGCTCAGTTGGTAAAGAATCCTCCTGCAATGCGGGAGACCTGGGTTCAAGAGAGAAACTCCTGCAAGCCAGTCTGAAAAGGATGCCACACTTCCTTGGCTTTATTTTCAGGACACACATAGGTTCTCAATGTGAAAATCCAAGAAGGATGGCTATATCAGAGGCCAAGAAAGAATAAACATTGTGAAATATATCCAAGGCCTTCTCCATAACAAGGTCTATTCTCCAGAAGGGAAAACTTTACCACAGCCTTATTGCCTTTAGAATAAGGTCATTTCTCTGACTCAAACCTCCTTTAGACCTACTGTCTAAAAGAGACAGAAGCTAAGAAACACTTGTGAAGCTCACAGCCCTGGGAGACTGGCCCACGAAAAGACAGATTTTTTTTTTAATTGGAATATAGTTACTTTGCAATATTGTGTCAGTTTCACCTGTACAACAGTGGACCAGCTATATCCGTACTTATATACCCCCCCTTTTTTGGATTTCTTTCCCATTTAGGTCACCACAGAGCACTGAGTGGAGTTCTCTGTGCTACACTAGGTTCTCATTAGTTATCTATTTTATGCATAGTGTCAATAGTGAATATATGTCAATCCCAATCTACCAATTCAACCCACCAGCCCCCTTCTCCCCTTAGTGTCCATTCATTTGTTCTCTAGATCTGTGTCTCTACTTCTGTTTTGCAAATAAGATTATCTATACCATTTTTCTAGATTCCACATATATGCTACTAATATACAGTATTTATTTTTCTCTTTCTGACTTACTTCACTCTGTAAGGTCCATCCACATCTAAGTCCAACCATGTCTCTACAAATGACCAAATTTTGTTCATTGTTATGGCTGAGTAACATTCCTTGGTATACATGTACCACATCTTCTTTATCCATTCCTTTGTTGATGGACATGTAGGTTGCTTCCATGTCAATAGCACTGCAGTTAACATTGGGGTGCATGTGTCTTTTTGAATTATGGTTTTCTCTGGGTATATGCTCAGCATCATTCTGATAACAAAACCAGACAAAGATATCACAGAAAAATAAAAGGCTGAGATTTATTTGTAAGACTATAGAATGCTTTCCTTCCCCCATATCTTACATGATACCAACAAGTCTCTAGTATAATGACAATGACATAGTAGTATAATACAGCTCAAAGAGCACTAAGGTCTAGACTTTATCTAAGAGCACTTAAGAAAACCCAGAGAAAACAAAGGAGACATAAACAAGGACTTTAATGCTTCTGGCACCAACAGAGAAAATATGAAACACAATCCAGTGCCTACCCCTATTAACATACAGGATCACACTAGAGGCCTGTCTACCTCAGTTTCTATTACTAGACAAATTTCTAGCTTTCAACAAAAATGTGGAGCAATAAAGACTCAGGAATACAAAGTGATACAGCTAATTTGGGATTCAGATGGGTAGTTTCTTTCTTTTTTAAAATATTTCTTTATTTGGCTGCACTAGGCCTTAGTGGGGGCATGTGGGATCTAGTTCCCTGACCAGGGATAGAACCTGGCCCCTGCACTGGGTGTGTAGAGTCTTAGCCACCAGACCACTAAAGACATCCTGGTAATTTCCTATAAAGCAAAACATAGTCTTACACATAATCCAGCACTTGAAATCAATGGTATTTATTTATCCAACTGATCTTAAAACCCATGCCCAGGCAAAAACCTCCACATGAATGTTTAGAGCAGTTTTACTTGAATTGCCGCAAACTAGAAGCAACAAATATGTTCTTCAGTGGATGAATGAATAAATAAACTGTAGTGAATCTCTTCAGTGGAATTATATTCGGTAATAAAAAGGAATGATCTAAGTGTTTTAAAATATAGGTTTTATTATTATTCATGTATGGCAAAGCCAACAGAGTTGGTGATGATTGCCATTTAAAAAATAGCCTGTGTAGAGACATGGATGAACCTAGAGTCTGTCATAGAGAGTGAAGTCAGAGAAAAACAAATATCCTATACTAACACATATATGTGGAATCTAGAAAAATGGTATAGATGAACCTGTTTCCAGGGCAAGAATAGAGGCTCAGATGTAAACATGCAGACACAAGGTGGAAGGATGGTGGGACAAATAGGGAGATTAGAATTGACACATACACAGTACCACGTGCAAAATAGATAGCTAGTGGGAAGCTGCCATATAACACAGGGAGCTCAGCTCAGTGCTCTGTGATGACCTAGAGGGGTGGGAGGGAGGTCTAAAAGGGAGGGAATATATGTATATGTGGGCTTCTCTGGAGGCTCCGATGGTAAAAAATCTGCCCGCAATGCAGGAGACCTGGGTTCAGTCCCTGGGTCTAGAAGATCCCCTGGAGAAGGGAATGGCAACCCACTTCAGTATTCTATTTTTTTCTTTTTAAAGTAATATTTTTCTTAAAAAAACTAATTAATTTATTTTAATTCAAGGATAACTACTTTACACTCTTGTGATGGTTTTTGCCATACACTGACATGAATCAGCCATGGGTGCACATGTGTCCACTCACCCTGAATCCCCCCTCCCACCTCCCTTCCCACCCCATCCCTCTGGGTTGTCTCAGAGCACCAGTTTTGAATGCCCTGCTTCAGGTATCAAACTTGCACTGGTCATCTGTTTTACATGTGGTAATATACACGTTTCAAAGCTATTCTCTAAAATCACCCCACGCTCGCCTTTTCTCAGAGTCCAAAAGTCTGCTCTTTACACCTGTGTCTCTTCTGCTGCCCTGCATGTAGGATCATCGTCACTATCTTTCTAAACTCCATATATATGCGTTACTATACAGGATTGATGTTTCTCTTTCTGACTTACTTCACTCTGTATAAAAGGCTCCAGTTTCATCCACCTCATTAGAACTGATTCAGATGCATTCCTTTTATAGCTGAGTAATATTCCATTGTGTATATGTACCACAACTTCCTTATCCATTGGTCTGCCGATGGACATCTAGGTTGCTTCCATGTCCTGGCTATTGTAAACAGTGCTGCGATGAACACTGGGGTATGTGTGTCTCTTTCAATTCTGGTTTCCTCAGTGTGGATGTCCAGCAGTGAGATTGCTGGATCATATGGCAGTTCTATTTCTTTTTTAAGGAATTTCCACACTGTTCTCCACAGTGGCTGTACCAGTTTGCACTCCCACCAACAATGTAAGAGGGTTCCCTTTTCTCCACATCCTCTTCAGCACTTAATGTTTGTAGACTTTTTGATGGCAGCCATTCTGACCAGCATGAGATGATACTTCATTGTGGTTTTGATTTGCCTTTCTCTAATAATGAGTGATGTTGAGCATCTTTTCGAGTGTTTTAATTTAGCCATCTGCATGTATTCGTTGGAGAAATGTCTGTTTAGTTCTCTGGCCTGCTTTATGATTGGGTAGTTTATTTTTCTGGTATTGAGCTGCATGACCTGCTTGCATATTTCGGAGATTATATCTTTGTCAGTTGTTTCATTTGCTATTATTTTCTCCCATACTGAAGGGTGCCTTTTCACCTTGCTTATTATTTCTTTCGTTGTGAAAAAGCTTTCAAGTTTAATTAGGCCCCATTTGTTTATTTTTGTTTTTATTTCCATTACTCTGGGAGCTGGATCATAGAAGATCTTGCTGTGATTTATAGTCCATACTGAGGAGCCTGGTGGGCTATAATTCATGAAGTCACAAAGAGTCAAGACATGACTGAAAGACTTTCACTTTCACTTTCATAGCTGATTTGCTTTGCTTTACAATAGAAGCTAACACAGCATTGTAAAGCAATCATACTCCAATAAAACAAACAAAGAGGGAACTCCCAGATGGTGCAAAGGTAAAGAATCCACCTGCCAATGCAGTAGATGAGGAGACACATGTTCAATCCCTGGGTCAATCCTTTGGAGTAAGAAATGGCAACCCACTCCAGTATTCTTTCCTGGAAAATTCCATGGATAGAGAAGCCTGGTGGGAATAGTCCACAGGGTTGCAAAGAGTTAGATATGACTGAGCAGGCATGCACGATCAAAGCTCAAGGTTAAAACAAACAAAAAAGACAACCTGGTATACAGATCTCAAGAGGAAGGATCATGGCACATTATTTTGCGGGGTGGGGGGCAGAATCACCAGTTAGGAATCAGGGAGGCAGAAGGAGCAAGAAGCAAACGTGGGCAAGAGGTTTTACTCTGATTTTCACAAGAAGGAATCAGTAAGGTAAGGTAAGCAGGCTAAGCAGGTTTAGGATTAGCTAATTTGAATAATTTCAGTAGACTGGCAGGGAAGACAGTCCCTAGTTGTCTGGTACCGGGCCCTGTGTCATTAGGGCAAGGAGACAATAGCCAAAAATGTGAAAGCCGAACAGAGGCAGTTGGAGGTGTGGGCTTTTATTGGTTAGTCTGTATATGAAATGTATATTCAAAGGTGATGTGTTTTCTCTCTCTTGTAGTTGTTCAATTGCCCAGTCGTGTCCGACTCTTTGTGACTCCATGGACCGCAGCATGTCAGGACTCCCAGTCCATCACCAACTCCCGGAGTTTACACAAACTCATGTCCATTGAGTTGATGATGCCATCCAACCATCACATCTTCTGTTGTCCCCTTCTCCCACCTTCAATCTTTCCCAGCATCAGGGTCTTTTCCAGTGAGTCAGCTTTTCCCCTCAGGTTGCCAAAGTATTGAAGTTTCAGCTTCAACATCAGTCCTTCCAATGAACATTCAGGACTGATTTCCTTTAGGAAGGACTGGTTGGATCTCCTTGCAGTCCAAGGGACTCTCAAGAGTCTTCTCCAACACCACAGTTCAAAAGCATCAATTCTTCGGTGCTCAGCTTTTCTTCACAGTCCAACTCTAACATTCATACATGACTACTGGAAAAACCATAACCTTGACTAGACGGACTTTTGTTGGCCAAGTAATGTCTCTGTTTTTTAATATGCTGTCTAGGTTGGTCATAACTTTCCTTCCAAGGAGTAAGCATCTTTTTATTTCATTGCTACAGTCACCATCTGCAGTGATTTTGGAGCCCCCAAAATAAAGTCAGCCACTGTTTCCACTCTTTCGCCATCTATTTGCCATGAAGTGATGGGACTGGATGCCATAATCTTAGTTTTCTGAATGTTGAACTTTAAGCTCTCCTCTTCACTTCCCTCTCCTCTTTCACTTTCATCATGAGGCTCTTTAGTTCTTCTTCACTTTCTGCCATAAGGGTGGTGTCATCTGCATATCTGAGGTTATTGATATTTCTCCCAGCAATCTTGATTTCAGCTTGTGCTTCATCCAGCCCAGCGTTTCTCATGATGTACTCTGCATATAACTTAAATAAGCAGGGTGACAATGGGTGAGGGGAATGAATTGGGAGATTGGAATTAACAAATAGACACTTCTATATGCAAAACAGATAACTAATGAAAACAGGGAACTCGACTCAATTCTCCTTGGTGACCTAAATGGGAAAGAAAGCCAAAAAAAAGGGGTGGGTGGTATATGTGTACATATAGCTGATTAACTTTGCTGTACAGTAGAAACTAATGCAACATTGTAAAGCAACTACACTGCAATAATTTCTTTTTTTAAAGAAAGAAACCTGGTCAATACACTGGTCAATACAAAATCGTGTCCAACTCTTTGTGAGCCCATGAACTACAGCAAGCCAGGTTTCCCTGTCCTTCACATTATAAAGTCCTGCAAAATCATGGATGACTCAAAGGCATGTTACTAAGTGAAAGAAATCAGTCTGAAAAAGCTGTACAATACAATTTATATGACATTCTGAAAAAGGCAAACTATAGAGACAGTTAACAAATCAATAGGCGCCAGCCAGAAATTTGTGAATAGGTGAGGCACGGGATTTTTGTCCTGGCAGTGAAACTATCCAGTCTGATACCATAATTGCAGATACACAATGCTATGAATTTATCAAAATCCATTGCATTTTATAACACAAGAGTAAATCTTGTGTAATCATTTAAAAATCATTTAGAATGTTGGGGAATTTTATGCAAACTGTGACAAAAGGATCTCAATGTATTACAAATGTATGAAATAATTCCTTCCTTTATTGAAAGGAGTTGAGGGGGGGGGGAGTATTGATCTAAGTAATTATAAAACTAAAGCAAAAAAAATGTACATAAGAACTTCATTTTAGCTGATAAATTTGTGTCCCCTGGAAATATGGGTTAGCAATTCTGAAATCATTATATGTTTTAATCTCCTCAGGTTTTTATAACAAAATATCTGAGGGTTATTTTTTCTAGAATAATATTAATTTACTATTTATTTACATATCATTGGCTTATGATTATTATTAATTGATTAGTTCTAGAACCTAGAAGTCCAAGATCGAGCCATCAGTGTTGGCTTCATTGCCGCCTCTCTGGCCACCACCAGCTCATTGTATGTTCACATGATTTCTTCTCTGTGTATCTGCATGGGGTCTGGGGACAGGGATGTGCAGAAATCTCTGGCTTCTCTTCCTCTTCTTATTAGGACATCAATCCTTTTAGATTAGTGAAAGTGTTAGTTGCTCAGTTGTATCCAATTCTTTGCGACCCCATGGACTATAGCCTGCCTGGCTCCTCTGTCCATAGAACTCTCCAGGCAAGAATACTGGAGTACTAGGTAGCCAGCCATTCCCTCTTCCAGGGGATCTTCCAAACCCAGGAACTGAACCTGGGTCTCCTGCATTGCAGATAGAGTCTTTACCATTTGAGCCACTCCATCTTTATGACTTCATTTAACCTTGATTATCACCTTAGAGGCTCTGTGTCCAAATACAGTCACACTTGGGATTAGAGTTTCCATGTATGATTTTTTTTTTTTTTGGTGAAGGGGGCAAAAACTTTCAGTTCATACACTTCTATGCTGGGATAGAAAAATTAGGTAAGTGTACCAAAAATGATGGAAGTACAATTAATCATATTTGGAATGGGAGTTTACAAAATAGCATGGGAAGAAGACTAAAATGATCCATGTGATAATAGATGGTAATTCATTAATATGAACTCATCCTTAATTCTAGCTTAATCTAGAAACAAATGGTTACATATATTTACATTTGTGAATATGTGCCAACGGCTCAAGTGGTAAAAAATCAGCCTGCAATGCAGGAGACACAAGAGATGTGGGTTCAGTCCCGGGGTCAGGAAGATTCGCTGGAGGGGGAAAAGGTAACCCGCTCCAGTATTCTTGTCTGGAGAATTTCTTGGAGAGACGACCCTGATGGGCTACAGTCCATGGGGTCGCAAAATGTTAGACACAACTGAATACATACACATTACACATATAACGTTACATATATATACAATTGAGGACACACATATATTTTCTTGTTCTGTCATCTAAGAGGGCCTAGAAACAATGATACTATAGAAGTATTGATTGAGTACATCTAGTACCCACATCTTGGTTTCTAACACCATTCTCTAATAAAAGAAACCATGGCCTCGGGGAAACATCTGATTCTCAGACTGAGGTGGGACACACAGTAAGTTCCCTACATAGGAATCTTCAGGGTGTAAATTTTCAAGGATTCAAACATGCATTGGGTTCCAGCAAGGAACCAGAACCTGTGCCACCAATGTCAGGTGTGAGTGAAATTACAGCTTGCACTCCATCTCCTATTGCTGATGATCCTTCATCTCTACCATCTCCCACCTCCTTCTCCTCCTCCAGTCAATAACTCTTCTTGTCTGTTCACTTGATGTCAGCCCCTGTATGCCAGCTGCTTTATTATACTATTGTACTTTTCAAGGTGCTGTCCTGTAAGATTAAAAATGTTTTATTATTTATGTTTGGCTTTTATTCCTAGTTTGTGTGGAAAGAATTATAAACCTATTGCAGTGCAGTACTATATAGCTGATTGTGTTAGTGGGGTACCTAGGCTAACTCTGTTGGACTTATGAACAAATTGGACTTATGAACATGCTCTTGTGATGAAACTCACTCATATGCAGGGGATTTACTGAATACAAGATGAGCCTGGAGCCTCTTGTAGTGATGGAAAGTTAGAAAGTATTCAAAAAATCCACAATGATTGTGCTATGTCAAAGAAACAGAGATCAACTCAAAGAACTCCTAAAGGCCAAACAGGAAACAATTTGAACAACAAAATCTATTAACAGTTTTGGATTATAACCCAAAGTACAAAGTAAATACTCATGACCCCATACTTAGTTCAATAAAAACTGAATAAATAAATGAGGGAAAAGAGATACTTCTGTGAAGAAGAATTCCAAATAGTCTATCTAAAGACTCCATCCACAGTTAGCATAACTCTCTACATCTTAAATGTGGGCTCTGCATGGCGACTGCCCTCCCAAGAGCACAGAAAAGAAAGGCAGTAAAGGGTTAACTTTATAGAGGGGAAACCTGACAGACATTCCTTCAGTCAGAAGATCAACGTTAATGCTGACAGTGATGTCATGTTGATGTTTGTGCATCTTCTTGAGAAGATATGATGAGAATGACATTTTACCTCTATAGTCTTCTTACCAAGAACATATAATCCCAATCTACCTATGAGAAAAATATCAAATTACAGTTGAAGTACATTCTACCAAATACATGAGGAATATGCCTCAAAATGTTCAAGGTCATCAGAAACAGACTAAGAATTTGTTACAGCCAGGAGGAGACTAAGGAGACATAACAACTAAATGTAAGCTTGGATCCTATATGGGATTCTAGAAAAGAAAAATGACACTGGGTTAAAAACTAAGGAAATTTTAAAAATATGGACATTAGCTAATAATAATGTATCAGCAGTGGTTCACTAATTATGACAAATGCACCATATTAATGGAAGATATTAATTATAAAAGAAACTGTATGAAGGGTATATGAAAACTCTCTAGACTCTATACATTCACATCTTTTCTGTAAATCTAAAACTATTAAAAATAAGGTTTATTTGATCACATCCATTCCATATAATAGATAAAAATTTAGAGAAATTACTGTTTAAAGAAAAACAATAATTTATCTGGATACCTAAGGGTGTCAGTGTTTATATAAACTGTCATGTATATTTAATCTATATCTTCTACCTATTCATACAAATGAGCATTTGTCCCACTTATATTTATTGATTCATTCTTTGTTCAGCAATGAATTCAACCAGTTTATCAGCTGACCACATGCTCAGGGTTTAGGGGGATCCATACAGACTCAATTGTTCTCTTTTTTATTCATCTGCAACTTTAAAAACACTCTTAAGGCTTTTAGTTGATAGAAAACTCAAAAAAATATAAAAAATTAATAACAACTTTCAAAGAGTGATCAGAAAAAGCAATGTGAATGTGTCATTGACAAATAAAAAGCTGACCAGCTATTTTCCCCAAGCTTCATAGGTATCCATAGCCTGTTGAATACTTTAAATCCAGTTTATTCCTTCAGTCTAAACTTAGAAGACTTTCTATTAGCACTCTGAGTTGGGCAGAGAATAAGAAAAGGATGTGCAACCGGTCCAGGCTCACAAGCAATCTGCTCTCAGTTTGGCAGTATGATCCAGCAGATATAAGGGTGCTTGAAATGTATGAAGCAGACAGGCATGCTGCAAAGAGTGTTGGGCAAGATCTCTAGGTGAATTACAGTGCAAATTTTGGGGATGATGAAGCAAAGTTCTGCCATCCTCTATCAATAACCTCTATTTTGAGGAACAGCTTCTGGCTCACTGCTGGACACTGGTATAAACTGAATGCTTAATCAAGGGCCACTAAGTTACCATGTGACTTGAGCTGTCCATCATTCATTGGGGCTGTCTGACCTACAAAGGGCTTCCCAGGTGGCTCAGTGGTAAAGAATCCACCTGCCAATGCAGGAAACACAGGTTTGATCCCTGGGGCAGGAAGACCCCTGGAGGACGCAGTGACAGCCCACTCCAGTATCCTTGCCTGGGAAATCCCATGGACAGAGAAGTCTGGTGGGCTACAGTCCATGGGGTCACAGAATTGGATACAACTAAGAGACTGAGCACTGACCTACAAAGCCAGAAATCTGCGTAGTAGCATTCCATAATCAAATAAATGTGATATAAAAGAAGAAATTTAAGCAGATCCTGAAGGCCTAGAAAAGGTTGCCAGTTATAGCTGGTTTATGGACAGTGATTAACGGTTTAATTGGACCATCAGGGGCTTTGTAGGAACAAGATTGGAGACCTGGCCATAAGGAAACCTGGAAAAGAAGTATGTGGAGAAAACACTCCAAATGGGCACAGTGTAGAAATATTTGTCTCCCTTATGAATGCTCACCAATGGGTGCCCTCAACAGAGGAGGACCTTGATAATCAGGTGGATGAAATTTTCTATTTTTATGAACATCAAACAGCCTCTTTTCCCAACTATCACTTTCCTTGCCCAGTGGACTGATAGAGTGGCTATGGCAACATCATGTATCAATACATCATGCATGTGCTTAACAATGCAGACTTCCACTCACTGTAATAGTTATGTTATGTGTTGACTGGATTATGCAGTGCCCTAATATTTGCCCAAATATTTCTTGGTGTGTCCGTGTGGGTGTTTCTAGATGAAATTATCTGAGTAAAGCAGGTGACCTGGTGAGTAAAGCAGATGACCATCCCCAGTGTGGATGGGCATCATTCAGTTCGTTTAGGGCATGAATAGAACAAAAAGATGGAGGAAGGAAATCTTTGACCCCCCTGCCTGAATGTAGGAGCTGAGATGTCCATCTTCTCCTGTCCTCTTTGCTCCCAGCTCTCGGATCTTCAGACTCAGAATGAATTACACCACCAGCCTTCCTGAATCTCCAGTCTGCAGATGGCAGATAGTGGAATTTCTCTGTCTCCACAATTGCATGACCATTTCCTTATATTAATAATAAACGTCTTCCCATATAGATATCTTATAGGTTCTATTTCTCAGGAGAATTCTGACTAATATATTCACTAAGGTTGATCTGGTAGCAGAGCCCAACTGGCCAACACCATAGACCAATAATACCCTACAGTATTGCATTCCCAGAAAGGATTAGCCAGCTACCTGGTAGCCAGCTACCATGCTGATTATATTGGACAATATCCATCATAGAAGAACAGTATTTAGTTCTCACTAGAAAGTAGACACTTTTTCTGGATATGTATTTGCTTTTCTGCCTACCTCACTTTGCCAATGAACTTAAAAAACACTACCACCCATGAACTCAACTTATTCACAGTTATGATAGCCTAGATGGCATAGCTTGTGATCAAAGAAATCATTTTATTGCAAGTGAAATGTGACAATGGCCCATTCACATGGATTTCAGTGGACTTACAATGTTTCTATCACTTTGAAATGTGATAGAACAATAGAATGGCCTTTTTACTCAGTCATGGGTGACAGTCCCTTGCAGGGCTAGGATAATGTCACTACAATGTGATCTATGCTTTAAGTCAGCGGTCAATACATGATGTCACTTCTCCTATCACCAAGATTCATGGGTCTGGGAATCTAGAGATGAACATGAGCATGGTTTCACAAACTCTTAACCACTAAAGGTCTATCCTTGAACAAAATATTTGCTTCCCATCCTTATGACTTTGAGTTTTACTGGACTAGAAGGCTTCATCACCAAAGAAGGAATGTTTCCACCAGGAGACACAGAATTGTTCTATTAAACACAAAGATGAAACTACCACCTGGCCACTTTGGGCTCTTCATTCCAAAAATTAAACAGGCAAAGAAGGTTACTATAATGGTGGGGGTTATTGTTTATAACCCAAGGGGAAATTGAGTTACTATAACAAAAGAGGAATATTGGGGAGTATGTCTGTAAAGTAGGAGGTCCCCTGGGACCTAATAGGGGACCTAATAGGTCCCCTATTCCCATATGTTAGGAATAAAATCAATAGAAACTACAGCAATCTAAGAGAGACAAGACTGTTGGTCCACATATTTCAACAATAAAGACTAGTGTCACCATATCAGTAAGGATCTATAACTGAGTTTATTGTTGAGGGAAAATATCTAGTGGGAAAGAAACCTATCAATACCAGCTGTAACTGCATGATCCATTACAGAAATAAGGACTGCAATGATTATGATATTTCTTATTTTGATGTGATATAAGTTTGTATATGGGACTTCCCTGGTGGCTCAGAGGGTAAAGCATCTGCCTACAATGCGGGAGACCAGGGTTCGATCCCTGCTTCGGGAAGATCCCCTGGAGGAGGAAATGGCAACCCCCTCCAGTACTCTTGCCTGGAAAATCCCATGGAAGGAGGAGCATGGTGGGCTATAGTTCATGGGGTCGCAAAGAGTCGACATGACTGAGTGACTTCACTAATTTTGTATATATTAACCAACTCTTGTTTCCTTGTTTTTCCCCATTTCCCTCCCATCTAACATGAGATGATACAAGGATGAAAACTCTAGGATATCCAAGCGGAGGGGGGCTTCTCTGGTGGTTCAGTAGTTAAGATTCCACCCTTCCAATGCAAAGAGCACAGGTTCCATCCCTGGTCAGGGAACTAAGATCCCACATGCCTTGGGGAATGGCTAAAAAAAATAAAAGAGGGGAGAAGAATTCAGTTATAAAAGGAATGAATATAAAAAATGGATAAAAGAATTTTGTATCCTCTTGTGAGGGCAGAGTTACTGTGTTTTAAGGTATACATGAGATAGTTGCATCATGTTAAATTAAAGTGTAATTTTACTATTGTCTTTATTTCAAAGTTAGATATGGTTAGAATAAGTGTGCCTGGGTATCAAGTGGTAAGCTGTGGTGGCTTTGAACTGTATCAGTTTAGCTAAAATAAAACTACATTTCCCAGAATCACCTCCTTTTATGGCCTTGAGCAAGGACTGGTCAATATTTGCACAAGATTTGGAAAGTAAGAGTGGAATCACAGTCATTTTTTTGTTACTCTCTGAAGATTGGAGAGAGCTCATACACATTGTCAGTGATACACATTTTCACTGATCATCATTTTGGTATGGAACAGTATCTGAATCTACAGTAACTCTTGATTCTGCCAGATCTTCTCCTTCTGTTGCTCCAAATACTGCATCAAGGACATGCACAGTTCAGTCGCTCAGTGGTGTCTGACTCTGCGACACCATGAACTGCAGCACGCAATGCTTCCCTGTCCATTACCAACTCCCCAAGCCTACTCAAACTGATGTTCATCGCATTGGTGATGCCATCCAACCATCTCATCCTCTGTCATTCCCTTCTCCTCCAGCCTTCAATCCTTCCCAGCATCGGGGTCTTTTCAAATGAGTCAGTTCTTTGCATCAAGTGGCCAAAGTATTGGAGTTTCAGCTTCAGCATCAGACCTTCCAATGAGTACTCAGGATTGGTTTCCTTTAGGATTGACTGGTTTGATCTCCTTGCAGTCCAAGGGACTCTCAAGAGTCTTCTCCAACACCACAGTTCAAAAGCATCAGTTCTTTGGTGCTAGCTTTCTTTACAGTCCAATTCTCACATCCATACATGAGGACTGGAAAACCATAGCCTTGACTAGACAGACCTTTGTTGGTAAAGTAATGTCTCTGCACAGCCCATGGCAGTAGGTTTCAGCTTCTTTTCCAGGTCATCTATGGGAACAGCTCCCATGATGAGAGACAGACATAAGTTTCAGCTTGTTCTTATGGATTCATTCTTTCTGGTTCCGGTTCTCCTTGCTTCTGTTCATTCCCAGCTCTTCTTCCTATCTCTCAGTCTGGTCAACTCATAATGGTTTCAACATCAGCCCAGACTTAGAGACACCAGCATTGCACAGACACCTCTACCAGCTCGCACCATTGAATAAAGTCTAAACCTTGAAATAAATCTCTTACCCATATTATCACTCAATGTTCTACTTCTCTGAAAGAACCTAGACTGATACATTATGTCTTATTCTTCACTCTGAAAGGATGAAAGTAATAATCAAATACCAAAAAGAAAAAAAGCTCGTATATAGAATGACCATGAATTTAACTATTATTGTAAAATTACATGTCCGTTCTTTTTTTTTTTTTATGGCCTAGAAATAAAATTATAATCTTTTTTTTTTTTTAATACAACTCTTGTTAAAACCACATGGCATGCCAGACATTTCCAACCAAAAGGAGAGTGCAAGCTGGGACTAGTTTTAGGTGAAACCAGGACACGTTTACTAGGAAGAAAGGATTGTCCCCATCCGGGAAAAGAACATCAGCCCAAAACAACCAAACATGAACCTTATCTGAAATAGGCATCTATTGGGCTCATTGAAGGGACTGGCTCAGGATGAAGCAACAAAAGCTGCTGATCATCTGGCAACATTGGTAACATCAGCAGATGCTATAATTATAGATTGAGGAGGCCAATCTCCTGTAGACATGGGGAAGAATCAAACCCTTTTCTTCCTATTTGTTGCAAGACTTCAATAGTGGCCATATCTTACTCATCTTTGTATTCTTTGCACAGACAATGTAGTAGATACTCAGTCATACTGTTGAATGAAAAGAACAGGTAAATGATTTTCACCAGCTAAGCTAGGGACAGGAAGGAATTGATGATATTAAAGGTCATTGTCATAAACACCTGCTATTGAGTAGTGACTTAAAATGTTTCTTAAATAAGGTAAATGATATCATTCTCTCTATATATATTTTCCCATATTTATATTTTTATATATAATGATGTATATATAACTTTTATATGTATGATTTTTAAAATTTTTAAAAGAGCTTTATTGAGATATAAACCAATACCACTAAAATTCACATACAATTCAATGGTTTTAATATGGTCACAGATTTGTGCTACTATCATCATAGCTGTATTTTAGAACATTTCTGCCACTCTTCAAAGAAACCCTGTACCTACTTAGTCAGTCCTATTTCTCCCTTCTCACAGCTGCTGAAAACCAAGTCTACTTTCTGCCTCTATGGATTTGCTTATACTGTAATTTTTAAACAAAATCTCTAATGTTGAATGTTTACAATGTTTCTACATTTTTACTATAATTAACACAGCTCTGATAAACATCTAAGATATGCATTTTTAATATTTTGACTGGTTATATTCTTTTTACTGGAATATAATTGCTTTCCAATATTGTGTTTTTAATTTTTTTAATTTATGAAACTAACAGATAAATCAGTAAGATCTCTTCTAGCTCTAGATTTCTAGACATCTAATTCTAGATCTCTCTCACACACACAAACTTGCACACATAGATTTATATCTATAGTGCTAAGTCACTTCAATCGTGTCCAAGTCTTTGTGACCCCATGGGCCATAGTCAGTCAGGCTTCTCTGTCCATGAGAGGCTCCAGGCAAGAGTTCAGGAGTGGGTAGCCATTTCCCTCTCCAGGGTATCTTCCCACCCGGGGATTGAACCCAGGTCTCCTGCATTGCAAGTAGATTCTTTACCAACTGAGCTGCAGGGAAGCTTTTTTATTTCTATCTCTATATATAGATAGTATGACTCTATATATACTCAGCATGTATCTGTATGGAGATGTATAAATATACAGAAAGAAATTCTGAATCATAAATGTTCAGAGCCACAAGAGACCCTAGTGATATTTATTAACTGAACCCTTCTGTAAGATGAATAAGAGGAAGTTTTATTTTTCACAGGAAATTATTACCAGCACAATGCAATCTAAACAAAAAATAGAATATGGAAAGATAAAGGGGGAACACAGATCATAACCATGAAGAAAATTAGATATTCAAGTAGTACTCTTTCTCCCATATGTGGCATAGGCCCAAAGAGTCACCTTCTGACTGCCTCGCCTCCTCATTTAAAGACCCAGCCTGGGTTAGTTTCTGTGACTATTTCAAACTGGAAAGACAATACATCAGCAGTAGCCACTGAAAGTACTCTCGCTCCCATAAAATAGTATCTAATATATCTGGGGAGTTTTGATCATATCTGTGCACTCTCCCCTTCCTCCAACCTTCTAATTCTGGGACTTCCCAGGTGGCGCTAGCGGTAAAGAATCTGTCTGCCAATGCAGGAGACATAAGACACGCAGGTTGGATCCCTGGGTCAGGAAGATCCCCTGGAGGACAGCATGGCAACCCACTCCAGGATTCTTGCCTCGAGAATCCCATGGACAAGAATACATGCTGTCTACAGTCCAAAGGGGCACAAGGAGTCAGACCATGACTGAAGCAACTAAGCAACACGCACGCATGTCCCTGTCTACCCCCAAGACTTTCATGCTAGTCCCAACCTGCTGGATTCAGTTCAGTTCAGTCGCTCAGTAATGTCCAATTCTTTGCAACCCCATGGACTGCAGCACGCCAGTCTTCCCTGTCCATCACCAACTCTCCGAGCCTACTCAAACTCATGTCCATTGGCCCTGTAATGCTATCCAACCATCTCATCCTCTGTCGTCCCCTTCTCCTCCCACCTTCAATCTTTCCCAGCATCAGGGTCTTTTCCAGTGAGTCAGTTCTTCTCATCAGGTGGCCAAAGTATTGGAGTTTCAGCTTCAGGATCAATCCTTCCAAAGAATACTCAGGACTGATTTCCTTTCAGGTGGAATCATTGGATCTCCCTGCAGTCCAAAGGACTCTAAAGAGTCTTCTCCAACACCACAGTTCAAAATCATCAATTCTTCAGTATTCAGTTTTCTTTATACTCCAACTCTCACACTTATACCTGACTACTGGTAAAACCATAGCTTTGACTAGATGGACCTTTGTTGGCAAAGATATGCCTCTGCTTCTTAATATGCTGTCTAGGCTGGTCATGACTTTTCTTCCAAGGAGAAAGTGTCTTTTAATTTCATGGCTGCAGTCACCATTTGCAGTGATTTTGGAGCCCCAAATAAGAAAGTCTCTCCCTGTTTCCACTGTTTCCCTGTCTATTTGCCATGAAGTGATGGGACCAGATGCCATGATCTTAGTTTTCTGAATGTTGAGTTTTAAGCCAATTTTTTCACTCTCCTCTTTCACTTTCATCAAGAGGCTCTTTAGTTCTTCTTTGCTTTCTACTATAAGGGTGGTGTCATCTGTATATCTGAGGTTATTGATATTTCTCCTGGAAATCTTGATTCCAGCTTGTGCTTCATCCAGCCCAGCGCTTCTCATGATGTACTCTGCATGTAAGTTAAACAAGCAGGGTGACAATATACAGCCTTAATGTACTCCTTTCCCTATTTAGAACCAGTCTGTTGTTTCATGTCCAGTTCTAACTGTTGCTTCCTGACCAGCATATAAATTTTTCAAGAGGCAGGTCAGGTGGTCTGGTATTCCCATCTTTTTCAGAATTTTCCACAGTTTGTTCTGATCCACACAGTCAAAGGACTTGGCATAGTCAACAACGCAAAAATAGATGTTTTTCTGGATCTCTTTTGTTTTTTCGATGATCCAACAGATGTTAGCAATTTGATCTCTGGTTGGTTCCTCTGCCTTTTCTAAATCCAACTTGAATATCTGGAAGTTCACGTTCACGTATTGTTGAAGCTTGGCTCGGAGAATTTTGACCATTAATTTACTAGAGTGTGAGATGAGTACAATTGTGTGATAGTGTGAACATTCCTTGGCATTGCCCTTTTTTGGGATTGCAATGAAAACTGACCTTTTCCAGTCCTGTGGCCACTGCCGAATTTTCCAGATTTGCTGGCATATTGAGTGCAGCACTTTCACAGCATCATCTTTCAGGATCTGAAATAACTCAACTGGAATTCCATCACCTCCACTAGCTTTGTTCAAAGTAAGGCTTCCTAAGGCCCACTTGACTTCACATTCCAGGGTGTCTGGATCACACCATCATGATTATCTGGGTCATGAAGATCTTTTCTGTATAGTTCTTCTGTGTATTCTTGCCACCTCTTCTTAATATCTTCTGCTTCTGTTAGGTCCATATCATTTTTGTCCTTTATTGTGCCCACCTTTGCATGAAATGTTCCCTTGGTATCTCTAATTTTCTTGAAGAGATCTCTAATCTTTCCCATTCTATTGTTTTCCTCTATTTTTTTTTGCGTTGATCACTGAGGAAGCCTTTCTTATCTCTCTTTGTTATTCTTTGGAACTCTGCATTTAAATGGGTATATCTTTCCTTATCTCCTTTGACTTTTGCTTCTCTTCTTTTCACAGCTATTTGAAAAGCCTCCTCAGACAATCATTTTGCATTTCTTTTTCTTGGGTATGCTCTTGATCCCTGCCTCCTGTACAATGTCACAAACCTCCGTCCATAGTTCTTCAGGCACTCTGTCTATCAGATCTAATCCCTTGAATCTGTTTGTCACTTCCACTGTATAATCGTAAGGGATTAGATTTCAGTCATACCTGAATGGTCTAGTGGTTTTCTCTACGTTCAATTTAAGTCTGAATTTGGCAATAAGGAGTTCATGATCTGAGGCACAGTCAGCTACTGGTCTTGTTTATGCTGACTGTGTAGAGCTTCTCCATCTTTGGCTGCAAAGAATATAATCAATCTGATTTCAATGTTGACCATCTGATGATGTCCATGTGCAGTCTTCTCTTGTGTTGTCAGAAGAGGGTGTTTGCTGTGATCAGTACATTCTCTTGGCAAAACTCTGTTACCCTTTGCCCTGCTTCATTCTGTACTCCAAGGCCAAATTTGCCTGTTACACCAGGTGTTTCTTGACTTCCTACTTTTGCATCCCAGTCCCCTATAATGAAAAGGACATCTTTTTGGGTGTTAGTTCTAGAAGGTCTTGTAGGTCTTCGTAGAGCCGTTCAACTTCAGCTTTTTCAGCATTAGTGGTCAGGACATAGTCTTGTATTCCTGTGATATTGAATGGTTTGCCTTGGAAACCAACAGAGATCATTCTGTCATTTTTGAGATTGCATCCAAGTACTGCATTTCTGACTCTTTTGTTGACTGTGTCTTCTCCATTTCTTCTAAGGGATTCTTGCCCACGGTAGTAGATATAATGGTCATCTGAGTTAAATTTACCCATTCCAGTCCATTTTAGCTCACTGATTCCTATGGGAGGGAATGAAGTTAATGGCGACCTCCTTCAAGAGGTCCCATGCACGCACTGCTACACTCAGTGCCCCAACCCTGCAGCAGGCCACTGCCAACCCACGCCTCTGCCAGAGACTCCTGGACACTCACAGGCAGGTCTGGGTCAGTCTCTCGTGGGGTCACTGCTCCTTTCTCCTGGGTCCTGGTGCACACAAGTTTCCGTTTGTGCCCTCCAAGAGTCTGTTTCCCCAGTCCTGTGTAAGTTCTGGTGGCTCCATGGTGGGGTTAATGGCGACCTCCCCCAAGAGGGCTCATGTCATACCTAGGTCTACTGCACCCAGAGCCTCTGTCCCAGCAGCAGCCCACTGCTGACCCGTACCCCCTCAGGAGACACCCAAACACAGTTCTGTCTCAGTGTCTGTGGGGTCTCTGGGTCCTGGTGCACACAAGGTATGTTTGAGCCCTCTGAGCATCTCTGGCAGGTATGGGGTTTGACTCTAAATGCAATTTCGCCCCTTCTCCTATCTTGCTGGGGCTTCTCCTTTGCCCTTGGATGTGAGGTATCTCCTCAAAGAATGCCTGAAATACAATTACACCTTATCAGTCATGAAAACAATCAGAAAAACATGACTAATAACAAGGAGAAAAGTCAGTCAATAGGGACAGACTCAGAAAGAACACAAATATAAAGTTAGTGAATAAAGATTTTAAAATTGTTTCTGTAAATATGGCACAGTGGTAAAGAATCCGCCTCCCAATGCAGGAGATGCAAGAAATGTGGGTTCAATCCCTGGGTCTGAAGATTCCGTGGAATAGGAAATGTCAATCCATCGGTCTTATATCCTTATAAATATCTCTACCCTTTCTGTATCTAATCATTCTTCTCTTTTCCTCCAACTAGTCAATATTAAGCTTCTGGAATAGTTTGACCTTGAGATTATTTATACATGGAAAACCCTATTAAATTCTTATTTCCATGATCCCAGATATCCATCAACTGCCTTCTGATCTGATTATAGTTTTACATGCATGATTGTGATGGTACAAATGTTTCCTGGGGGACTTCCCTGGAGACCCAGTGGTCAAGACACTGCACTTCTAATGCAGGAGGCGTGGATTCATTCCCTGGTTCGGGAACTAGGATCCCACATGCTGTGCAGCATAGCACAAAGATTAAAAAACTGCTTCCTGGCTATAAAGTAATCCTATAGCTTTCTATCTTTTAAAAAAAAATCCATTACAGAGGATCCTGGATACAGTAATACATTGAATATAGTGGTTCCATGGTTTAGAAATTATAAAACCAACTCTTGCCATTCGAGTCACTTTCTAAAGATCCAACCTACACTGTGACTCTTTAATTCACCACACAATTTTGGCTCATTATCGTATCTTGCAAGAAACATTTTCCTGAGCAGGGGAAATATAGTCCAAGAATAAACACATATTAGTGTACTGCCTAAGTTCCTTTGCCATTCACTATAAGACACTCCAAATTACTGCCTGAAGGCAAAAAACTTCTGATAGACCTTAAGAACAGAGCCGTTCGTGTTCCACATTTTCCACTGAGTTCTCTTCTCATCATATGAGTAACTATACATACTGCAGTACATTTTTTTGTACAGAAGTGCTTATTATAAGCTAGGGACTTTCATTCATCAGCACAATGCTAAGCATCCTGCCAAAATGATTCTGTGCTCAAAGAAATCCTGTATGATAGACCATCAACAAGGAGACCAAAAAATCTACCTAGAAAACCAAATATGTTGACATTTGTGACACTCAGTTCCCTGATAATATGATGAAAAAGTAGGCAAATGGGTAGAAAAACCTCAAGACTACAATAGTGTCTCTCAGTCCTCCACATGCTGTGATACTGCTCTGCAAGTTTTGACAGTTCTGTAAAGGAACAGGTCCCCTGAAGG
Source organism: Cervus canadensis (assembly GCF_019320065.1). Lineage (NCBI taxonomy): Eukaryota > Metazoa > Chordata > Mammalia > Artiodactyla > Cervidae > Cervus > Cervus canadensis. The sequence continues at coordinate 5,002,830 of NC_057415.1, read as the reverse complement.
GGGGCAACCCACTTCAATATTCTTATCTGAAGAATCCCCATGGACAAAGGAGTCTGGTGGGCTGTGGGGTCAGACACTACTGAGCGACTAAGCACAAGGGAACAGGCCACATAGAAATTAGCCGCAGATTGACCAAAATCTTTGCTTGCTGCACAGATTTAGTCTAAGGACAACCAAAATTCGTCTCTCCATATTCAATTTTTTTGGGGTAGCCAGAGAGAGGGTGAAATTATTGGATGGCATCATCGACTCAATGGACATGAATTTCAGCAAATTCTGGGAGATAGTGGAGGACAGGAAAGCCTGGAGTGCTGCCGTTCATGGAGTCGCAAAGAGTCGGGCATGACTGAGCAACTGAACAGAAACAGACAATGTAAGGGAGAGTTCCAAATTCTTGAACTCATCCCCAGCCTATGTTAATATTAACTATAGTCAGATGACCTCATCATTGAGTTCAAACACTAGCTTTTACTAAACCAAACATTTAAGGAGATGGGCACTATCCCAGGACCAACACATGTAAAGTGTTTGAGCCCAGGGCTAAGGCGAGCATAGAAACTGCTCACAGAGCAAAAATGTTCTCTGGCATGGTGTTAAGGAAAAACTGCTTCCAACCATCAGATAGTGGCTGAGCTGGATTTCTTCCTTTTTTCTTTCCCTCTGACTTCTTAAGAAAGATAGTGATGTGACAGTGCTCATATCTAAAATGATCACAGTAAAAAGGAAATTCATCTTTCACCATAGTTTCACATGTTTTTTGTTTGTTTTTGCTTCTTATTTATTTTTAATTGAAGAATAACTGCTTTACAATATTGTGTTGGTTCTTCCATACATCTACATGAATTAACCATATGCATACATATGTCTCCTCACTCTTGAACCTCCCTCCCATTTCCTACCCCATAGTTTCTCACGTTTTCAGCATCATGTGGATGTGTGCTCAGTCACTCAGTTGCATCCAACTCTTTGTGACCCCATGGACTGTAGCCCTGCAGGCTTCTTTGTCCATGGAATTTCCAGACAAGAATACTGAAGTGGGTTGCATTTCCTACTCCAAGGGATCTTCCCAACTTGAGGTATTGAACCCACATTTCCTGATTGGCAGGTGGATTCTTTACCACTGAGCCACATGGGAAACCCTTTTAACATCACATTTTCTGTTCAGGAGATCAAAAATCATGTTGCAAATTGTGCCTCTTCAATATTAAAAAATTGGAACAACAGCATCACTTACAGATGTTCTGAAGATCCAATGAAGTTAAATATATATAAATATTTCTGCTGCTGCATCCAACGTAAACTCCCTTTTGTTTCACATTAGGAATTAGAGGGATATGATTCATTTCACTGAATGGAGTATGTTTGCCTGATTTCACTCCCTGCTGTTATCCCAGCTTCTCAGTGCTCTGTTTGCTGATCTTCCACCAAAAGCCTTAGTCCTTCCCTCGTTCTTAGAGTATCTTCAACTCCTTCTGGCTCACCATCACTGCAGGCTTGGTTTGTTTAATTAGGCTTTAGTCTTAGCCTCCATTGTACATCTTTATTCCAATTCCTTTCTCTTTAAAAAAAAAAAATTTTATTTACTTATTGGCTGTGCTGGGATCTTCAGTTGTGACCTGTGAATTCTTAGTGTGGCATGTGGGATCTAGTTCCCTGACCCAGGATGGAAGCCAGGTCCCCTGAATCGGGAGTGCAAAGTCTTAGCCACTGGACCACCAGGGAAGTCCCTCCAATTCCTTTCTATTCATTCCTTTCTTATTTGGGTATTATGGTCCTTTCTTTTCCCTACCAGGTTCTGTCCCATCTCCTTGTGAACTTGAGTTCTACCTCACTCTCAGTGCTAACCTTGTTTCTAAGATCTCGCTATCTTTGGACTCAAACCTTCTCCTTTGGTTCATTTTATATTGATGTTATAAAATTCAGAGAGGAGAAAGGTCACCTTAAAGTGTTCTGATGCTTCACTCTGGCCCCAGGCCAAGGAGGACTACCTCTTTATACCCTTATTTAGCCCCACTGATCTGAGATACAATCCTAGTGATAGAGACTTGAGGCCGAGGAGAAAAGAGGCTAGATTTGGGACTAGGTAGGAGAGGTGGCTCCCCTGATGTCTCAGATGGGAAATAATCTGCCTGCAATGCAGGAGACCCAGGCTAGGCCCTGGGTCGGGAAGATCCCCTAGAGAAGGGAATGACAACCCACTCCGATATTCTTGCCTGGAGAATTCCACAGACAGAGGAGCTTGGCAGGCTACAGTCCATGGGGTTGCAAAGAACGGGAAACAACTGAGTGTCTAACACACACACAGGAGAGGTGATGGAGGGGAACAGATGGCTTAAGACATTCTGGAGTCCCTGAAAGAAGGGAATTCTACAAATGAGAGGCTTCATCTCTGGAGAGAAAGGTAACCTGTTGATAAGGCATTAGTGGCAGGTGTGCATGGGATAAAGGAACACTATCAATTCCGCATTACATAAAACAGAGACTGTCTCATATTGTTATTTAAATTAAGTGCAGTAAGATAAATAAAACTCCTAGCACACAACTTAGCACATTGCAGGCGATCAGAAAATGAGAGCTGCTACAATGATGATAATGATGACGGTGACGATAACAGGACGCACATCCTTATAAATTCATGCACAAGAGAAAAGAAGCACCTTTCCCACCCTCCAACTCCCAGAAAATAACAGTTTTCAAGGGCAAAGATATTACTATTTAGAACTCTGGACAGAAATAGATATAATTTGGCTTGTCTCAACCACAAATCTCAGTAATTCTAATCTATATAAGGAAGGACACACAAGGTAACTTGTTAAAAGTTTTGTTTGCTATTAGGATATCCATTCTTAGTTATAAGAGAGTGTGCATATCTTTGCTGCTTCTCTAGGATTTCTTTAATACATGGGTTTCTTCCATATAGACATATAAAGAAATCTCCATGAACCAGCCTTTGTGCTATGGATACATATCTCTACAAGACAGACATGGCTTATGCTCCCAGAGAGCTTGTAATATAACTGGAAAGACACAAAATTAAACAAATAATTACAATAAACTGCAATAAGCATCAGAACAGAAGTTTATGGTACTATGGAGACATATAGCTAGGAGGATTTTATTATTTTATAGACTACAAAATCTCCTTGAAGTAATAAAGTTTACACAAATTCTTGAAACTATTCCAGTAAGAAGACAGAGGAAGCATTTCCCTGGCAGAGAAAATAGCATATGTAAACATATCTTGGAGGAGGGCATGGTAACCTACTCCAGTATTCTTGCTTGGAGAATCCCATGGACAGAGGAGTCTGGAGGGCTACAGTCCATAGGGTCACAAAGAGTTGGACACAGCTGAAGTGACTTAGCATGCATGCATGCAGGGATATGTTAAATGAGTAAGCACAGTATGTTGGGATAAGTGAAGGAGTACAGAGAATAGAAAAGAGAAGGAACATGGGATTTGCTCAGAAATGTTAAATTTTCATTTTCCCCTGAAGACAAGAAAATCACTGAAGCATATTTAAGAAGAAAGATGATATTATCAGATCTATAAGTATGATCAATCAGGCTGGATGCCTCTTGCACAATTTAAATATTAAAAGGTTTATACATCAGGGCTGCCCTGGTGGCTCAGAAGGTAAAGAATCTACCTGCAATGAGGGAGACCCAGATTTGATCCCTGGGTTGGGAATATCCCCTGGAGAAGGGAATGACTACCACTCCAGTATTCTTGCCTACAGAATTCCATGGACAGAAGAGCCAGGTGGGCTACAGTGGTCCGTCAGAATAGTGCCTCTTCCACTTTTTAAATATCAAAAGGTTTACATGTTATAGTTCCCAATGTGTGACATTCTCCTAATCAAAATCCTTCAGTAACTCCCCATGGTGCACTGAATAAAATCCACCTCCTTGCTTGATACTCAATGCCTTTCACTTTTTGGCCTCAAATATATTTTGAGATCTATCTTCCTCTACTCCTTTTCATACATTCTATAATCTGATGAATTATTTCCAAAACTCAGCCCAGGCTTTTGTATTTGCCTTTGATCCTTTTACTCACTGAGGCTAGGAGATTCTTCCACATTATTTTCATTTGCTATATCATTCAAGTGTGTGTTAGCTGCTCAGTTGTGTCTGACTTTTGCGACCGCCATGCTCCTATGTCCATAGAATTCTCCAGGCAAGAATACTGGAGTGGGTTGCCATTCCCTTCTCTAGGAGATCACCCCAACCCAGAGTTCGAACCCCGGCCACCAGGGAAACCCAAGGTCCACCTATATCATTCAAAGTCCCATTCAAATGTCTTCTTTCCTCTAAAGAGTTTCTTGATTCCCTAAGGTGGTATTACTTTCTTTCCACAGAACATCAATAATTCACTTTTTTTAAAAATTTTTTATCGTCGTATCGTTGATTAACATTGATGAACATTGATGAACAGTGTTGTCTTAGTTTCAGGTGTGCAGCAAAGTGAACCAGTTATTCACGAATCAGCTACACATGTACATATATCCACTCTTTTTAGATTCCTTTCCCATATATGTCATTAGAAACTATTGAGTCGAGTTTCCTATGCTATACAGTAGATCCTTATTATCTATTTTATATATAATGAAGTGTATAAGTCAATCCCAATCTTCCAATTTATTCTTCCCTCCCTTTTCCCTCTGGTAACTATGTTTTCTGCACCTGTCACTACTTTTAGTCTTTTATCCTTTCCTACTAAAATTTGAATTGTATATATTTGTCATATATTTTAATCACAAATATGTAAAGGCACTCGATATAAGTCACTTGATAGCAAAGGATAAACTTTCTCAAGTTTAATGCTTCCTGCAAATCTAAAGGCCATTCCTGGACGATGATAGATGCACAATTAATTAGTGAATAAATGGATGAATGATTGCTTTACCACTAGAAGAAAAGATGTCTCTGTTTCAAAGCTATAAATGGCATTATAATTTATGGTTTCACTTTCTCAGAACCTTGTACCAAGTTTCCATATTATAAGATGTCACAAAATGCTTGAATTTATGTCTACTTTGAGAATATTTATGAATTCATAAGATAATAAAGGAGGAAAAGCCTCAAAGTTGGATCATTGTGAGAAGCAGTTGAGAAACTTAAGAATTTTTAAAAGTACAAAAATTTATCACCTTTAAACAATATTTTAATATAATTTCTTATATTGAATATTGGCTGCCTGATAAGGCTACCTATAAATAGATTACATATTATATCTGTTCTGGATAAATTATGTGTACATGTTTACGTTGTTACTAATTTTATAGCTTATGAAATGAGCCTTAGTATAGTGAGATGAGAGCTTCCCAGGTGGCTCAGTGGTAAAGAATCCGCCTGCAACACGGGAGACGCCAAAGACAAGGGTTTGATCCCTGGGTTAGGAAGAGCCCCTGGAGTAGAAAATGGCAGCACCCACTCCAGTATTCTTGCCTGGGAAAATCCATGGACAGAGGAGCCTGACAGACTACAGTCCATGGGGTTGCAAAAGAGTCAGACAGGACTTAGCAACATGCCATAGTGAAAAGAATATGGGACCTCGAGTCGCTAGAATTGATCTGAATAATGAACCTATATATTACTTCTTACTTATGTGAGCAAGTTACTCTATGGGCTTTGATTTTCTTAAAATGAGGATAATAATCCTACTACCTCATAAGATATTAAGGAGTGAGATAATGACTATAACAGTGTTTTTGTAAATCAGAACATCCTTTGCAAATGTTATTTATTACTCCCATTGATCCATTGAAGATCATGATATACACAAACTATGTTACAAACCCCATCTCAAAAGTAGGAAATGCCTCTCCATAATCTATATTGTGTGAAACAGGATTTCATGTTTTGTCTGTTTATTGAAAAGTGCTGCTGACATGCCTGGAATGGTTTTTAAGGTTGTAATGGGCAAAATATGAGATGTACAGTAGGCTTAAATGTTTCTTGATGAGAAAGATGGAAAGAATAACTACACCATGAATACCAAGTAAATATCTCTCATTGTAGATTTCAATTTAACTATAAAATTTCCACCCATATTACAATCTAGTCAAAGTGCTACTGAGTCTCCCAACTTGTGCATAACATTCTGATTTTAGGGAAATAGCATAAGCAAATTAGCTTATGATATATAGTGTGATATATATTACATATATTAGGTTATGATATATATAAGTGATATATTCATTTATTCTATAGATTTTTATTGAAAGTCCCATCAAGCATGCTGGATAGCCGAGAAATGATAAGGCAAGGTTCTTCCCCTTAAGAATATCATCAGCACAAAGACAGAAAATGCAGTTTGCAAGTGTCAAAATAAAGGTGAGTATAGAGTATTCTGAGTAAAAAAGAAGACCAACTCTGGAAATAGAATAGGAAAACTTCAAAATATGACAAAACATTTGCCATGCCCCAAAGAATATGGTGCAGTGGTTAAGAACCAGCCTGCCAATGCATGAGAATTAAGAGATGTGGGTTCAATCCCTGGGTCAGGAAGAGCCCCTGGAAGAGGAAATGGCAACCCACTCTAGCGTTCTTGTCTGGAGAATCCCATGGACAGAGAAGCCTGGCGGGCTATGATCTATAGGGTAGCAAAGAGCTGGGCACGACTGACATGACTGAGCACACAATGAATTGGAATTTTCTAAGAGAATGGGCAAAAGGGTAGATGGGAGGGGATTCCAAGCCAAAGAAATAGCATGTAGAATCAAATCTCAACATATCTGAGGAAATAGAAATCCTTTTTTGCTATCTCTTTCTCTAATTGGAATGGAAAGCTACTAGGTAGTGATTACGACATAGATTAGACATAGGTCTCTTTCATCATTCATTTTATTTAACAACCAGCACTTAAATCTTCCCACCATCCTTAAAAGAGGGAATGATTCAGTATGACAGAATTGATGACATATCTGCTTTGCTTTAATAACAAGCTAATTACTACACTTCTTCTTATCTATATTACATGTAAACTTTACATGTGCAACAGCATATCAAATGAGATGTTCCCTCATCATGTTAATTTTGGCTGGTTCCCCAAACCTGAAACCAAAAGGTAATGAGTACCCCCAGTTCTAAAGAGAGATACCAGAGTATCTAACAGTTAATCCAACAAACAGGCTTACTAAACATTGGGCCACATAGAGGGCATACACAACCAAGGATGTTTGACAACTAGAAAGTAAGCATTTCTTTAGCAAGAACATTTCAAAATCTTATTTTTCTTTCTCCAACCCCACCCCCATCCAAATAAACTAGAGTTTAGAAACCCTGGCACCTGTGTTTTCTAAAGTTTTGGGGAGGGAGCTGGTACCTGGCTTATAACCACCCCCACAACAAACTACAACAAAAACTTGTTGGAAAGAGAAGAAACTGTTTAGAGAAGATTGCATGACAGAGAATAGATGGGGTCACATTAAGAACATCTTTCATGTTGAGAATTTCTAGTTTCAAGGATAAGAAAAGATGTAGGCACTGGGGCAGGGAGTCAGACATGAGTCAGCTCAAAAGGAATTATGTCCCAAAGGTAGACTTGGAGGAATAAGCCATCTTCAAGAAAGTTGTTTGGAGTAGATAGAGACTGACTGAAGGAGCTTTTCCGCAGATGACTGTGAAGACAAAGGAATGAGCAGATGGAAGATTCTCAGAAATAAGATGTTTTGAGAAACAGAAAAAGAGCACAAGAGAGAAGCGCTAGCATTTTTCTCTGCCACACTGTGCTCACTGGCGTCTGATTCTTTGTGACCCCATGGACTGTAGCCAGCCTGTCTATGGGATTCTCCAGGCAAGAATACTGGAGTGGGTTGCCATGCCCTCCCTCAAAAGATCTTCCTGACCAAGGGATAATACCTGCGTTTCTTACGTCTCCTGCATTGGCAGGCAGGTTCTTTACCCCTAGCACCACCTGGAGAGCCCTGAAAAATAAGACTATATGCTAACACTTAAAAATGATCAGAAAACGTGTGTTTATTTGCTTGAGATTTCAGTCTGCTGAAATGAAGGAATTGGCAGAACAATTTTATTTTTTTTCCATTTATTTTTATCAGTTGGAGGCTAATTACTTTACAATATTGTAGTGGTTTTTGCCATACATTGACATGAATCAGCCATGGATTTACATGTATTCCCCATCCCGATCCCCCCTCCCACCTCCCTCTCCACCCGATCCTTCTGGGTCTTCCCAGTGTACCAGGCCCGAGCACTTGTCTCATGCATCCAACCTGGGCTGGTGATCTGTTTCACCCTTGATAATATACATGTTTCGATGCTGTTCTCTCTAAACATCCCATCCTTGCCTTCTCCCACAGAGTCCAAAAGTCTGTTCTGTACATGTGTGTCTCTTTTTCTGTTTTGCATATAGGGTTATCATTACCATCTTTCTAAATTCCATATATATGCATCAGTATACTGTATTGGTCTTTATCTTTCTGGCTTACTTCACTCTGTATAATGGGCTCCAGTTTCATCCATCTCATTAGAACTGATTCAAATGAATTCTTTTTAATGGCTGAGTAATATTCCATGGTGTATATGTACCACAGCTTCCTTATCCATTCGTCTGCTGATGGGCATCTAGGTTGCTTCCATGTCCTGGCTATTATAAACAGTGCTGCGATGAACATTGGGGTGCATGTGTCTCTTTCAGATCTGGTTTCCTCAGTGTGTATGCCCAGAAGTGGGATTGCTGGGTCATATGGCAGTTCTTTTTTTTTTTTTTTTCTTTGATCTTATTTATTCATTCAAAGCAAAAATCAACAACACAGCCTTTGGTGTATGTCATAGATTTTACAGATTTTTAATTATTATTTTGGACAGTAGAAAGGTAAACAAAATTAATTCTCAGACTTACTCCTTTCCTTTGGGTTTGACCCTCCTTTGAGGCTTTCAAGGAATCAGATGATCTGTCCTTCCAGTGCATAGACAGACACCAGTTCAGATAACACCACCCTAAACATAGCAGTTGGTCTTCACTGTGGATGTATTTTGCCAGAGTGACCAAAAGACATTGATACCTATATCAGCTCATTTCTCAAGGTGTGAAGTATTTAACTGACAGAATTTCACCCTGGGCTTCAGGGTGTATCAAAATACCATTAGATATGTAGCCAGATTTGAATCCCAGCTGTATCACTTATTACTCATGACCTTGGGCATGACCTTAGGGTCCATGAATCACTATACATTATATATATATATATGCATATATATATATAATTGAAAGTTGCTCAGTTGTGTCTGACTCTTTGCAGCCTCATGGACTGTAACCCACCAGGCTCCTCTGTCTGTGGAATTTCCCAGGCAAGAATACTGGAGTGGGTTGCCATTTCCTTCTCCAGGGGATCTTCCTGACCCAGGGATTATCTCCTGCAGGGTCAGATTCTTTACCACTGGACCACCATATAAAATGATGGTCATAGCATAAGCTGAAACAGTTCTACAGTCATCAAATGCCAATATGGCAGTTCTATTTCCAGTTTTTTAAGAAATCTCCACACTGTTCTCCATAGCGGCTGTACTAGTTTGCATTTCCAACTAACAGTGTAAGAGGGTTCCCTTTTTTCCACATCCTCTTCAGCATGCAGAACAATTTTAAAGAAATATTGGAAACAAAAAAGAAATGTGTCTTTTTGTCTATGCTCTATTGAGTCCCTAATGTTTATCAATCAGTTACACATATTTCATATAATTGTCAAGAAATCCTATGAGCAATGCATCATCATTCTGCTTCTGTAGATGATTTAAAACTAGGTCTTGCATAGATAAGGTAAATATTTGAGAATCAGCACCTGTAAGGGTGGATTTAAATGCAGATTTGCCTAACTCCAAATCTGGCATTTAACATCTAAGCTATTTTTGCCTTCTCATCATATATTTTATCAATTTAAGTTCTCAATAACATTTAAACATACCTGTCTGTGAAGGTTCTTAACAGTTGACTTAAAATTCAAGTTCTAGAAAAGGATGATAAGAGATATGGAAAGAAAGGACTAGAAATAGCTAAGGGGTGGGGTTTTCCAGGTGGCTCAATGTTAAAGAATCTACCTGCCAATGCAGGAAACACAGGATATGCAGGTAGGATCCCCTGGACAAGTCCCCTGGAATGGGAAATGGCAACCCACTCCAGTATTTTTGCCTGGGAAATCCATGGGCAAGAGAAGACTGGTGAGCTACTGTCTACGAGGTTGCAAAAGAGTCACACACAACTTAGCGACTAAATAACAAAAAATAAACATGTATTATAACTTGGCCAGAGGTTACCTTCACAAATTCCTCACTTGTTATATGAGATACAGATCAAGCATATTGATTTAACAAGTATTAATTGAGTTCTTCTTCTGTGCTGGGCACTGGATACTATGCTTGATCCAAAAATGAACATGGTTTCCACTTACATGGGAATACAGGATCAGTGAATATTACAGACAGACAGTATGTTGTTTTACTATAATGTAAATTTAAAACCACACAGAAGGGACGCTGACCCTGACTCGATTGTCAGAGAAAGTTTCCTGGAGAAAGAAAGCTGTAAGCTGAGACCTGAAGGCAAAGCAAAGGGGGCCTAGAAGTGTTTTCCAACAGAAGAAAGAGCCTATGTGAAGGTCTAGTTGCAATAACGGCTATGACAGTTCAAAGAACTGAGAGAAGCTGAGAAGTGCCGAGTCACATAGGGTAAAGGAAGATGACAGGGCTGAAGGAGGGTAAAGCTGAGAGATGGGGTTGAAGGAGGAGGAAGATTTATAGGTCACGTTAAAAGGATCTGGACTTTATTCTAAGAGAAGTGTGAAGAAAACGAGGCTACAGCGAACAACTCATGGGTTACACAAATTCCTGAAATCATATAAACAGTTCAACTTCTGAAAAACCTCTCCCTCTGAACTCAATCCAAACCACAACTCTGGTCCAAAAAATGGGGAAAGTGGGTGGAATGCAATGAACTGAATTTAATCATTCATTTCAAAAAGCTCTTTTTTTTTTTTTTTTCAGATCTGCACCTCACGCTGACACGTGTCAGGGAAAGGTTCAGTTCCATTGAACGGACGATACCGCAAGTGGTCCATGCATTTAGGCGTCCACATAGATACAGATCCACCACAACAAAAACCAAATTAAAAAAAAAAAAAATCCGGTCTTGAAAATTTCTAGAATTGTTGGAATTAAGGTTGAGAAGCCCTTTCCACTTCAAATCACAGATATAATCAATTCTGTCATGTTGACTACAATGTACACTTATCCATCATTGTATTATTAAGTATTCTTCCATGCTAAAAGGTTTTTTGTGTTTCTACTTGTTTGTTGGCAGTATTTGCTTTGTTCTGTGTAGAAACAGAAAACTGCTGAATAGAAATACAGATCCGAAACTCTGTCTAATCATTAGTTCAAAGTCCAAACAGTTAGTCCTTTGTTATTCCTAAACTCTTCTTTACTTCCTGCTTTTACTTACCTTTGGGGGCATTAAAAGGAAAGAAATGGGTAAGGGAACTTGTATTCATTAATAAATCATAATAAAGACAATAAAAATTAAATAAAACCATCATTTATTGAGCTACTATTCAGTAAGAGGCACAGCATTGGATGTTTTGCACATATTTTCTCATTAATCCTCTAAAAAATCCTATGACATTTTATTTACCAGATGAGGAAATAAAGCTCAGGAAGATTTACTTAGAGATCTCTCTGACCCCGGCTTTCCCTGGTGGCTCAGCGGTAAAGAATCCACCCGCAATACAGGAGATGCAGGAGAACCGGGTTCAATCCCTGTGTTGAGAAGATCCCTTGGAGTAGGAAATGAAGACCCATTCCAGTATTCTTTCCTGGGAAATCCCACAGACTGAGGAGCCTGGAGGGCTACAGTCCATGCGGTGCCAAGAGTCGGACATGACTTAGCGACTAAACCACCACCACTCTCTGACTCTACCATCATTATATGCTCTTAGTTACTCTAGAAAAATTGGAAATAATCTTTGGTTCCTTCATAGTTTTATTCAGGGCTAGTCTTGGGTAGGTGGGAGAGGAATAAAAATAGGAGTAGTCTTCTTCAAGACATATAATATGTTAGCTTCAGAGACTATCTGCAATATTCAGGAAAAATATGCAAAACTTCAAACTTATTCTTAATCCCTATCCTTAATTTTGATAAAGGAGAAAATAAAAATTTTCTTTTGTGCTGCAAATCTATTTTTCATTAAAAGCAGACATTCTCTCAAGTAATATTAAACATTGGGCAGGCAACCAAAATATATTGCCAATTTCCGTTCTTAATTTGCTCGTGTGAAGCTATTTCTAATTTTCTCTGACAACAAGTTTTCCAGACTGACAACTGTTCAGCAAAATTGCATTATGATAAATCCTCCAGCCTTGAGAGATCTTGCAATAGCAAAATTAGAAATTTCAGAGCTATATCTCATGAAAGATTTCATTTTAAGGTGAGACACATGCAAAGGACTACTATGAAAATTAACACACAGGAAAGGCATCTGGTCCCATCACTTCATGGGAAATAGATGGGGAAACAGTGGAAACAGGGGCTGACTTTATTTTTTGGGGCTCCAAAATCACTGCAGATGGTGATTGCAGTCATGAAATTAAAAGACGCTTACTCCTTGGAAGGAAAGAACCCAGATAGCGTATTAAAAAGCAGAGACATTACTTTGCCAACAAAGGTCCGTCTAGTCAAGGCTATGGTTTTTCCAGTGGTCATGTATGGATGTGAGAGTTGGACTGTGAAGAAAGCTGAGCGCCGAAGAATTGATGCTTTTGAACTGTGGTTTGGAGAAGACTCTTGAGAGTCCCTTGAACCTGCAAGGAGATCCAACCAGTCCATCCTAAAGGAGATCAGTCCTGGGTGTTCATTGGAAGGGCTGATGCTGAAGCTGAAACTCCAATACTTTGGCCACCTCGTGCAAAGAGTTGACTCATTGGAAAAGACCCTGATGCTGGGAGGGATTGGGGGCAGGAAGAGAAGGGGATGACAGAGGATGAGATGGCTGGATGGCATCACCAACTCAATGGACACGAGTTTGAGTAAACTCCGGGAGTTGGTGATGGACAGGGAGGCCTGGCGTGTTACGATTCACGGGGTCGCAAAGAGTTAGACATGACTGAGCAACTGAACTGAACTGAACTGAACTGACCCTCACAAACCCATTAAAGAAATAATTTGTCCCAAAGACAAAGATTTATACTTAGACATTGCTAGTCAATTAAAACTAGTATTTATTTTATTAAATAGTAGTTTTAAAAAGGGAACTTGTTAAACATCTTTAATTTTTTATTTTTAATACAATTTAAGGAAGTATGAAAATTCTTAAGCAGATGGAAGCATGCATTGAAATGAAAAATCATTAGATTAATAAATACAGTTTCTGGAAATTTAACAAAAACCAAGAATATTTAATTTTGAAAATATAACTGGGACAATTAAAAGCTGATTAATTATTATAGAAGCTTTGTTTATGAATAAAGAGAAGAACTTGAGATTCTCATAGGACTAACAGGAAAGGATAAAGATGAAAATGTTTGATTCACTCAAGAAAAAGGAGTCCCTCTTCCCCTCCTCATCTATGCCAAGTAGCAGAATCATTGGCTCAAAGGTGCGTGTCAATGGTTTAATATCAGCAAGTAAAGACCTTAAAAGTCATTGCTCCTGCCCTTAGAATAAGAGCATGTTAAAAAAAAGAAAAAAAGAATAAGAGCATGTTAGGCAAAATAAAAGTCCTAATAATTTTTCTTGAACCCATTAAGAGATTGAAAGTTGCAGGGAAAATGATCACCTCAAACTGAAAGAGAATTACATTCAGAGAGTCATATCTAAAATAGGTTTATCTGCAGCAGAAGATGCTAGAACCATAACCTGGTAGCAATCCTTAAGTGGTGATTTTGATGAATTGTTGGAGCCTGAATGTGAGCTGGTATGAGAGTAAGAAACTGCTAGGGAAAGCAATATCAGGGGCTGACCCCTGCCCACCCCCACACACACACACAATTTTCATGGGTTTTACTACAAAGAACACCACCACCTTGTGGTCCTGATGAGAGAAAGGAAAAATAGTTATTGTAAAACATGTACGGTTGTGAGAGTTGGACCAAGGAAGGCTGAACACCAAAGAATTGATGCTTTCGAATTGTGGTGCTAGAGAAGACTCTTGAGAGTTCCTTAGACTTCAAGGAGATTAAACCAGTCAATCCTAAAGTAAATAAACCCTGAATATTCATTGGAAGAACTGATGCTAAAGTTGAAACTCCAATACTTTGGCCACCTGATGCAAAGAACAGACTCATTGGAAAAGATCCTGATGCTGGGAAAGATTGAGGGCAGGAGGAGGGAGCAACAGAGGATGAGATGGTTGGATGGCATCACCAATTCAATGGACAGGAGTCTGAGCAAACTCTGGGAGATAGTAAAGAACAGGGAAGCAGTCCATGGGGTTACCAAGAGTCGGATACAAGTGACTCAACAACAACAACAACAAAAGATGCCCAGACCCTTCTCCATAAGAGAGCCCTACTTTCCAGGTAAGAGACCTTTCCAGAGCATTATCCCAGATGGACTATTGGGCATCCCTCCTGCTCTGGCACCCTTTAGCTTTCCTATCTCACGTAAGTGGAAAACCAAAGTTAACATGCCACAGGGCTTCAAGGAATTAGATTGGGAATTCTGTAGTCACAGAGGGGAAGAATAATGGCTTAGAATTTCCCAAAACTAATGACAGACATCAAACCACAGATCCAGGAAACTCAGAGAACATTAAACAGAATAGACACCAAAAATATCTATACGTAGGCAAATTGTATTCAAACTACAGGAAAACAAAGACAAAGGAAAATATTTAAAGAAGTCGAGGGTGGAGGGGAAACTGACTTCTAGAGGAAATGGGACAGGAACTACAGTGGACTTCTCATCAAAAATCATGCAAGCCAGAAGTGAATGAGATGGACTATTTTAAATGTTTTTAAAAGAAAAGCAATCTAAACATCTACATCCAGTTAAAGTACCTATCAAAAGCAAAGGAAAAATAAAGACTCCTTCAGGTCATTCATTGTCGTTACATCTGTCTTGCAAAAAAATAAGGTTAAAACAAGTATTGAGGACAGAAGAAAACTGATATGTGTTAAATACTGAAAGTGAAGTAAAAGTTGCTCAGTTGTGTCTGACTCTTTGAGACCTCATGGACTGTACAGTCCATGGAATTCTCCAGGCCAGAATACTGGAGTGGGTAACTTTTCCCTTCTCCAGGGGATCTTCCCAACCCAGGGATCAAACCCAGGTCTCCTGCCTTGCAGGAGGATTCTTTACCAGCTGAGCCACAAAGGAAGCCCAAGAATACTAGAGTGGGTAGCCTATCCCTTCTCCAGCAGATCTTCCCAACCCAAGAATCAAACTGGAGTCTCTTGCATTGCAGGCAGATTCTTTACCAACTGAGCTATGAGGGTCCATATAAAGAAAGGAAAAGCACTAGAGAAAGAATAAATGAGGGAATAAACGTTTATATTTTTCTTACTGTTAATTGATCTATAAAATATGTGTTTAAACTAATGATTAGGTTCTCAGTGATGTCAGCATCACAGTGGTATAAGATTTTGAGATGGAGGTTTTCCCTGAAAATCCCTAAGGGGTTCCAGAAAAGTCATTAGGATTTTTTTTATTTCATCCAACATGCTCTTTGTCCCAATTTTAAACAACTAATTAGGCATCCATTCATGAACGGAAGTGCCTCTCTGGGAGTTGTGGGATCCAGCACCGTAAGCCAAAAGACCAGGGAGGAATCTCACTGACCTGTGCATTCTGCAGTAGGCAAACAGACCTCCATGCAGGGTATGGAACCAGCAAACCCACCCCAACCCTACTCAGCCTGGTCAGGGCAATTTTGAAGAGTGCTGACTTAGGGAGATACTTACTTATGAGAGAGATTTTCTAGACGTCCATCCTTCTAGAGGGACTATGCCAACATATGAGGTTGCAAACATTTTGAAGAGGCTGAGTGGAAGTTTGCCAGCACTGCTTCTCCCCAGGGTGACAAAGTACGTGGCTGAATTAGCCAGCAGCAACTCCTCCTGAAAGGGAAAGTTAGTGCCCAGCTAACGTACCTGTCCAAGACACTGCTGGAGAAAACTGTTTCCCTCCAGCAGCTTCCACAATGGGAACTCCATGACTTGGGAGGATGAAGATAAAGGGAAAGAGGCAGATGAGAAGATCAAAAGGCATTAAAGTGATGCAGTTCTTGCTGCATGTCTTGGGACTTGAGCAGGAATTCCATCCACACGTCTCTGGGAGAACCTCACTGAGGAAACCCCCCACACCACGTCTGCAAACACCCCCAGTATTCCAAGTACTAAACTTACACCTCCTCCCACTCTGCAGCCAACTGCTTGGGCACCCCCACCCCTTGTGCAGCAGTGAGTGTGAGCCCCTGTAACAAAGTGCTTTCAGAAAAACAGACCAGGTCTGTGGACAAGGAAGGAACCATAAATAGAAGTTACAGTGGTGGCTTTCAGGACAACAAAAGGTTTCCCTCAGCTAGCCTGGTGACTTGAGAGGCAAGGACATAAAAACTTAAGAATTCTGCCACAAGAGGGAGCAATAAGTGTGGAGCAAGGAATATACAAGGTTGGACGAAACTAGATATAATAGGACAAATGAACAGTTAATTATTAAAGGCAACTAGTAAAGATTTGGCAGTCCACCACAGCTAGTCTCTCCTAAATTTAGCATCTGTATATATTGAGCTATCCATCTTTCACTTCTAGCTTATTTCCTCCCTGTCTTTGTCTACTATAGAGACTATAAAAACCAAGACTCCATTTCCAGCCTTTTTGTGTACATGCGACACAGTTCTGGCTAATGAAATGTACACAGACTTTTGCTAGTGTCACCTTTTCTGTTTCCTTTTCTGCTGCCTGAAGTATGAACCCAGGATAGGAAACTACAGCTGTCATCTGCAATCACAAATTAGCATGAAACAACACTCCTTGGGCCGAAAGTGGTAGAACAGATGAAGTGGACAGCGCCCTGGACTTCCACCACCAGCCCCAGACTGTCTAGCCTCATGTATCCCGTGATATAGCACAGCAAGTGTTTCCTTGTTGAAGTCAATCTTTGCCAGGTTTTCTCTTACTACAGAGAAACTTTCCAAGTGATACACTGAACCCGGTAAAACTCAAAAGGTAAAAAGAGTGATGGATTGCACCCCAAAAGAATTTAAACTTTCTGAATAGTATAAGGCACCATAAATAAAGTCAAAAGATGAGTGAAAAGGTTGAGAAAAATAATCAACAAACAATACAAGCTTAAGAACCTAAAAATATACATAAGCACTCATACAAATCAATAAAAAATTACAGCCAAATAAAAAGAGAAAAATGATATGAACAAGAAAGCTCACAGAAGAAATTTAAGTGGTCAAGATACATTTTTCTGTTTTGTTTACAATAGTAGTCAGAGGATGGGCAACTAAAAATGGTTGAAAAAAATGAGAAATAAATGGAAGCATTTGAAAAAATTGTCAACAGTATTTGTACGCTAAGGGGAAAAGACAAGTTTTTAAAATGAGGTATTTTCTCCCATCCAGTTACCTTTCCTTCACAATACATAGGAAATTAATATGAGATGTATTGTAGACACAAAATCCAAGTATAAAACAACATAGTTTCTAGAAGAAAATATTGTAGAATATCTTCATAAACTTGAGAGAAGAAAAGACAAAGTAGTAACCATATAAGAAAAATTGATAAATTGAGATTCATTAAAATTAAGAATGCTCATTCATCAAAAACATTATTAAGTGAGAAAAACAGGCAAGCCACTGCTGGGAGAAGATATTTGCAATCATATTCTAATGTACTATTTATAGCCACGACATAAAAAACTCCCACAAATCAACAAGGCAAAGACAAAGAACTGAAAACAAAATTGGTCAAACACAGGCACAAAAGAGAATTTCTAACTGGCCAATGGGTGCATAAAAAGGTACCCAAAATTGGTACTGCTCAGAAAAGTGCAAATTTGAACCACAATGAGATATCTCTACAAAGTGCCCCACATTTAAAAAGACTGACAATGGCATAAGATATCGAGAAAATAGAATGATTTGAACAATTGTTTTACAATACCCACTAAAGTCAGAATCATTCCTACCCCATGACCTGTCAGTTCTGCTCACTGATATATACACAAGAGAAATTAGCAGGTCTGTCCTCCAAAGGACATAACCATAGAAGTGTTATTCATAATAGCAAAAAACTTGAAATAACTGAAATATTCATGAATAGCAGCAAGCATTTTCAAATTATAATATATTCATACCATAGAGTATAATGAAATACTATGAAACAATCATAAAGGAGAAAAACTATGAATTGAAGCAAGACAAATCTTCAGATATAATGCTGAATAAAGAAATCCAGTCACAAGGTCAATGTATAGTAAGGCTCCATAAAAGCTCAAGAACATAAAAAATTAACCAGAGGAGCCTGGTGGGCTACAGTCCATGGGGTCTCAAAAGAGTCAGACATGAAAGGAAAGGAGCTATCAGCTGAGAAGCTATATGATGGAACTTTCTGGGCTATGGAAGTATTCTGTATTTTAATTTGGATGATGGTTACTGGATACATTGAAATTTTTCCTTGATTTGTGTATTTTATACACTATATTGCATATATTTTAGACTAATAAAAAGAATATTCAATAATGAAATACCATTATTTTCATTTTTAAGTGCATGCAATATAATACTCTTAAAATCAGAATAAATATTCTTTAGAAAATTAAACCATACTCATAGCTTCAGGATGCAGTGGATATTATAAAAAGAAGACCATTTGTGCCCTTTTCAAAAGATATAGACTCCAAAACTAGTTCTTAGTAGCCAAGGGACTTTGAAAAGTCACTCACTTCTCTCTGTCCTAACTTCTATATCTATGCAATGAGGTGATCAATCCAGCACTGATGTTGTGCAAATCAGACAGGATAATGTGTGTGTCAGTGTTTTGTATATTCTAAAACTGTATTAACATATTTTTGATGTGGCTTATGCATTTCAGAAGTTCATCACTGGCCAAACAAGCAGAACAGTAAGATAGATTCTGCTTTTCATCGTGAAATGTTATTTTAGTTTTTATTTAAAGGAATTTTGCTGGGTGATTTCTAATATTCCCCATATTTAAATATTATAAAGCAGAAAACAAGTCCCCTACAAAGTCATATATTATTATTGGCATAAATTCTATCCTTAGTTCACATATTAAAGAATGAGCTACTTGCAGAAAGAAACTGTATTTTATCAATGTTGTATTCCCATGCAATACCTCAAACGGTGCCAGGAATTCAGTCAGGCCTCAGTAATTATTGGATGGTGGATAAAAGAACTTTTGAAAATGAATGAAACACCTCCATCTGCCTTAAACTTTCTTAATCTACATGTGCTCAGACATCTTTCGAACTCCACCTTTCTTTTTCAAATTGATTTTTATTCTATCTTCCTTTTTCTTTAAGGCACTCTTGCCCTTCCCATTTTCATGATTAACTTAAATCAGCTATTAATAGGACTCTTTAGGATGCTTTGTCTGTTTGATTCTTCTTAAGACTACTTAGTAATATCACTAAGAACTCAGGAGCTTCTTTCAAAATATCTCCATAAAAATACTGAGTTCGAAATTCAGTACAAATTTAAAAGAAAACGAACTTACCTTTTTGGGTAAAATTATCCTCCATCTTGGGGCCTCCCCAGGGGCTCGATGGTAAAGAATCCACCTGTAATGCAGGAGATGAGGGTTCAATCCTTGGGTTGGGAAGAGCCCCAGGAGTAGGGCATGGCAACCCACTCCAGTATTCTTGCCTGGAGAAAGAATCCCATGGACAGAGGAGCCTGGCGAGCTACAATCATGGGGTTTCAAAAAGTCAGACATGACTGAAGTGACTTAGCATACACCCACACATCCTCCATCTATGTTATGAAGTCAAACACTGACCTTATGCACAATGAAATCTGGTAAGTCTAGTTTGCATAGGGGTTTAGGGCCTGGCATTATAATAGGTAAGAATGAATCTGACTCCATATCATATCTGTTCCTTCTACTTTAACCTCTATGCTTTGTTGCCTGTGCTTGGTCATTCTGGGGCTGCATGTTTTGTAAAAGAATGTGGCCTATAGACTGAAACATACAGGATAGCCTATTCTCAGGGCTCTGATCTTTAAGAGTCCATTCATAAAGAGATAAGTTGCAGAACAGAGGGTAACATTTGTCTGACTAGAGATTTATAGGAACATCATGACCTGACATACGAGGACACCTACTAAAACAAATGATTCCAACACCAAGAAGTTTGCAACAACTAACCATGGTCCTTTCCTCACCTTGCCTTTAAAAATGCCTTCCCAAAAACCCTTCTAGAAGTTTGGACTTTTGCAATGCCCTGCAATTTCTCTGTTCCAAATGCCAATATTTTGGTTTGTTTGGTCTCACTGTGTGTCAGGCACACAAACTTGCATTTGTTTAATAGCATTTTGAGATCATCCAAGTACACACTTGACGTTCACTTGAATATCTCTTGAAGTAAATACTTATTGAACCAAAACACTTATTAGTGATGAGTTGGCTTCCTTCAAGTAACCTGCTTGGATTCTGGCTTCCAATGAAACTAGGCTTATATCTTTGATTTTCTTTCATTCTTCTCCCCACACCCACACATATGTGGACAGACACACATACTCGACTTTGTGTATCTATACGTATGATACTGGGCACAAGGTGGGTGAATGTTTCTTGACTTCTCTGCTGCCTTCTCGTTTAATGCTGTTATAGCTCAACTTACAATTCTGCTACTTGTAAAGAATTATCCTTATTTTTAAATCCGTATGGTTCTACTGCACATGTCTATTTTGGTAAAATTTCCCTTGAGATAAAAAATCCTTCTGGATGCTGCTGATGTTAACAAAGAGGTGGGGATTTTCAAAGCCAACATTTTAGGTGCATTGGTGGTAACCACATGAATTTAATCTTAGAGTTTTATAGATATCTATTCATAAATGGATTTGGAAATGACCCCAGAAAGAAGAAACAAAAGTTGCATTTGGATATCATCACATGTTATCTGAAAAACTTGGATTACATGATCTTTAAGCAACAATCTAGCTTCGATAATGTCCCAATCTAGATAAGAGAGCAGCGAACTGATATTTTATTCTGGGAGAGGAAAAGATGGAAGGGAAGGAAGTGTTTATTGGCATAAGCATATCTTTTTACAATTCAGGGCAATGAGAAGACCAAAGATTATCTATATCAGATGTTGTGTGAACTCATTTAATTAAAAATGCAACTTTTCACTGATGTAAAAAGGAGGTCTATTTTATAACAGACAATACTTTTGAAGTTATATTCCTCAATTTTTAAGTAGAAAGTTAAAAGTAATATTTCCAATATTTCTTAATTCAGCTGATTTCTTCACTTAAGCAACTCAAGACTCCTTTGGTTACAAATGAATTACAGAAATAGTGTCAAACATCCTTATCTAAGGACATCATTTTTATTTTAAGAAAAGTGGGGAGTTATGCAATTTTTTAAAAAGCACACCACACAATTTCCAAAATGACTGTATCTCTGGTTATGTTACCCCATTAATATTAAGCATCAAGTGAAAAATAAATCGAAAAGATGCTACTGAGTCTTGTAAATCTGTTCTAAAGAGCTATTACAAATGAAGGTGATTAAACTTGAAGAACTGCTGTAAACTTCCTGAAAATTAGCAGCCACTTTGTCTTCCCGTTTGTGCACTGGGCAAAATTAAATTCACAGAAAAGTCTAGGATCCCTTTAAATTCCAGTTAGTCATCTTCTAAGAAGGAGCATGGGTGCTTGCACCCTCCTACCCTCACCCCCACCCCTCCCCCAGCCCTTGATGTTTCCTAGCGATAAAGGTTTAGAAGTTCTCAGGCTGCTTCTTGCCACCCCTCCCCCCAAGCATCTGACTTGTTTGTGCCTTTCTCTCCCTGCGATTTCACTGTGTATTTAGCCCTCCCAGAGCAGCAGTTTCCTTAGCAACAAGCTTGCCCTTTTAGAGGCTCAAAAGATGACAGAGCTTTATGGGCCTGCGTTCGTTCTCCCAGGCCTCCTTGCTGCCTGCTCCTCTGTCTCCCTCATGAATGCTCAAAGGTCAAAAAGTAAAGTCCGTGTTGTTTCACTCTTTTCAAACAAAGGGCAGGAAGCTACACCGGGTTGGGAAAACATTTTCACAGGGATAGCTCATGTAGAAGTCATATTCTAAGGTTTAGATGAAAAAGAAACTATTTCCTCTGACACAAGAGGACAGAGAAGTAGCAACGGATTACAGAGGTTAGGCCTGGAGGGCTGGCTATGTGGGGAGATGCAAATGCGGACACAGGATGAGGTGGTGAGGAAACAATGTCATTGCTTCCCTCCTTCTCTAGATCTTAGAGACACAGTAATGGAAGGAATATTGGGGCCACTGCACAACCAGGTACAAGCATGGGTTCCACAATTTGGGGTCTGTGCTCTGAGTCTTTTTATTTAAAATTCACCTTTTAGTAGTTATGACTCTGTACTTCCCATGCAGGGGCACAGGAACTAAGGTCCTACAGCCTGTGCTGTGCCCTCAAAATATATATATATACATATATATATATATTCACCTTTTAGGCATGAATTTTGGACATTTAAAAGCTATAATCAAAGAAACACTCAGTCATTTACTGAATTTTAATAAAGTGCCATTAGATCAATACTAATTTCTATGTACAGAATTTCTAATTCTTTCATGGAGTCATCAAATATTCATTACGGGCCTACAACACAAAAGGGAATCTTCTAAGCTTTGGGGAATGTCATTGGGCAACACAGACTTTTAAAATAGAAGAGTTGAAAAGCCAAAGGAGTGATGGTGACACAACCAGATATTATAATCCAGGCAAAATTTGTTACCACCTTTAGGATCAGAGGGACTCGGGGCAGAGATAGTATTACCAGAACCCGTAAGCCAGGACCCATTAAAAAAAAAAAAATCAATTTCATTTTCAGATCCTAATACAGTAATTTTGAAGGTCAAGTTTGAGAGTCTGTATGTTTTTTTAGTAAAAATCACAAATGATCTTGATCAGGGCTGTCTTCAGAGTTTACTTAATAAACACCAGAAAGAAAAGTAGACACAGGAGTACTAATGACCAAGGAAATACAAGTGTTTAGGGAACCTGTGACAGGAGGGGTCTTCCCAGGTGATGCTAGTGGCAAAGAATCTATCTGCCAATGCAGGAGACTTAAGAGAGTTGAGTTCAATCCTTGGGTTGGAAAAATCCCCTGGAGGAGGGAATGGCTACTCACTCCAGTCTTCTTGCTGGGAGAATCCTATGGACAGAGGAACCTGGCGGGCTACAGCCCATGGGATCGCAAAGAGTCAAACACAACTAAGTGTCTGAACACACAGCACATGACTGAAGGGGTGGGGGGGCACTGATGGTAGTCTGTAGAATCACAAGCCCCTTCCTGAGGGTTGAATTGCGCTTAGGAAGAAAGCGTGACAGAAAGAGGAGAGAGTGGGTAGGACACAGGGCCTGCATGTGTAAAGCCTCACTGAGCAAGGATGATGAGGGCTCATCTGGGATGCTGACAGATGACTGGAATAGCTGGGGTTTGGAGAGTAGAGTGGCTGGTCCTCAGGCAGGAGAAGTGGGCAGGGACCATCTATATGAAGCTGTTTGGACTTCAGAGTAAGAAAAGTCAGTAAAGGGTATTAGGCAGAGAACAATTTGTGTTGTATAATTTGTTTTGCAATAACATTGGGTATTTTCATTTTGGTTTGCTTATTCTTTTCCAGTGTCCTTATACTGCTTGGGGCTATTTCCTACCCAGCCTTTTCACATTTCATTACATTTCAGTTCATTCATTCACTTAACCAATATGCCTTGAGTACATTCTCCTTACTAGCCATTGTTCACACATTTGAGAAAGAATGATTTTTTTGAAAAAAGCAAAACAATCACTCACAGAGCTTATATTCCACTGGCAGAGGTGGGGCTGGATACAAGCAAATAAACAAACAAAACACAGTAATCAAGTGAGGTGGTTTCAAATTGGGATAAGCGCTCTAAAGAAAAGAAAAAAATGTGGACACAGCAGGGAAGGAGAAGGTGGGACAAATTGGGAGAGTGGCATTGATATATATACACTACCATGTGTAAAACAGAAGTTAGTAGGAACCTGTTGTATAGCGCAGAGAGCCCAGATCACTGATCTGTGATGACCTAGTGGGGGTGGGGAGGGATGGGAGAGTGTAAAGAGAGACTCAAGAGGGAGATGACATATGTACATATACAGCTGATTCATTTTGTTGTACAACAGAAGCTAATACAACATTTTAAAGCAATTATACTCCGATAATAACAAAAGAAAACAAAATGACAGAGAAATATTGGAGGAGGTTTCGAAGTGGCTCAGCTCCTTACCTATAATGGTACCTCTCTGAGGAATTTACCTATGATGGTACCTCTCTGAGGAACTTGTACTCAGCTGAAATCTCAAAAATAAAAAGTGAAGATCTGGACAAAGAGTATTTAAGCAAGAGGGAACAGTGTAAAAACCTATAGCATGCCAGATTAAGGAGGATGAAGGGCTCTGGGATGGGAGTATTTTAGATTAAAAATGCTTCATTAGGATGACCAACAAAATGATGCATTTGAAAAATGTTGAGGTTATGATGATGCAATATGACATAATAAAAAAGGAACTTTAAGAAAATAATTAAAACTTAAAAAGGAAATAAAGCTTAGCATACTAGTTATCTCTGAAGTGAATATTTATATGGTAGTAATAATTGAACATCCCTTGTGGCTCAGCTGGTAAGGAATCTACCTGAAATGTGGGAGGCCTGGGTTCAATCCCTGTGTTGGGCAGATCCCCTGGAGAAGGGAAAGGCTACCCACTCCAGCATTCTGGCCTGGAGAATTCCATGGACTGTATAGTCCATGGGGTCACAAAGAGTTGGACACAATGAAGTGACTTTCACTTTCACTGTTGTAAATAAAAATGTAAGACCAAAAGCCGGTGTGTGCAAAAACAGATCCTGAGGAATTCTCTGGCAGTCCAGTGGTTAGGACTCCTTGCTTCCACTGCCAGGGGCTCAGATTCCATTCTCTGGTCAAGGGCCTAAGATCTCACAAGCCCATGATGAAACCAAGTAATAATAATAAAAACCCAGATCCTGGAAGGGGAGGGTTCAATTACAAGTAATTCATTGAAGAAATGCCTTTATGAAGAAATCAACAAGAGAAAGAGGAAAGCAGTATATGGATGGTTTCAGGTCAAGTCCCCACTGAGCATGACTCAAGTCAGAAGGAGGAAAAGAGGCTGGGATTTCACAATCCCTACATACAGCCGCCTGGGGTGACATTAAATTTTAGGTAGTTAAATTTAATTTAATTTAATTTAACATTAAATTCTTTGGACTCTCTGGATGGTAGGAACACTAAGCATCTCCAGTGGCCAGAGGCTGGTAGAGAGAGGGCAATGTGAATAACAGAACAAAAAGCATACAAAATCTTCTGGGGAGTGGCATGACAGTAGGGGGGATGGGAAAGGGAAAAGAAATAAATGTGACCTTACTTTGTCACCATCATAACATAGCATTTATTAAGTACCTAATAATCACCAGACTCTGTTAGGATTGGCTGGCATTTGTATTAACTATTTAGCCCTGAAATTGACTTAAACCCTTTCCCCCTAATTCTTACATTTTATTTCCAAAGTATGCTTAGTTGTTCCATTTGGAACTGTGCTCAGAACTTGTCATGTGTTCTTAAATTTTCAGGATTTTCAGAAACAGTCTAAATCCCTTCATAGCTGAGTTTTCTAATATTGTATGCAGTCAAACTCAGTTAAAAATTTAATGGACTTTTGATATGCTAGCAGTAGTTTCTCTGAGTGGCTAGTGATGAATTCTAAGGACAATTAAAATATGTTGTAAAAATCATCCTTTGCAATGACAGCATTACTGGTATAAACATGTTGTGCTTGAAGAGGTCTCCCTTTAAGGAGACACAACACAGTGGGATGATATGTTGGTTTCTTGTGAAAAAGCAAAGGGATGGATTCATTCATAGTCATGCCTTCATGGTATGTCTTTAACCAAAGATGCAGATAGAATGTAGATAAGCCTGGAATGTTCTCTTCAGGCTCTAATTAGGTCAATCTAGCACAATTCATCCCTTACGATTATACAGTGGTGGTGGTGGTGATTTAGTCTCTAAGTCGTGTCCGACTCTTGTGACGCCATGGACTGTAGCCCGCCAAGCTCCTCTGTCCATGGGATTTCCCAGGCAAGAATACTGGAGTGGATTGCCATTTCCTTCTCCAGGGGATCTTCCTGACCCAGGAATCGAGCTCAGGTCTCCTGCATTGCAGGCAGATTCTTTACCAACTGAGCTATGAAGTGACAAATAGATTCAAGAGATTAGACCTGATAGACAGAGTGCCTGATGAACTATGGACAGAGGTTTGTGATATTGTACAGGAGGCAGTGATCAAGACCATTACCAAGAAAAAGAACTGCAGAAAAGCAAAATGGCTGTCTGAGGAGGCCTTACAAATAGCTGTGAAAAGAAGAGATGCTAAAGGCAAAGAAGAAAAGGAAAGATATACCCATTTGAATGCAGAGGTCCAAAGAATAGCAAGGAGAGATAAGAAAGCCTTCCTCAGTGATCAATGCAAAGAAATAGAGGAAAACAATAGAATGGGAAAGACTAGAGATCTCTTCAAGAAAATTAGAGATACCAAGGGAATATTTCATGCATAGATGAGCACAATAAAGGGTAGAAATGGTATGGACCTAACAGAAGCAGAAGATATTAAGAAGAGGTGGCAAGAATACACAGAAGAACTATACAAAAAAGATCTTCATGACCCAGATAACCATGATGGTGTGAGCACTCACCTAGAGCCAGACATCCTGGAATGTGAAGTCAGGTGAGCCTTAGGAAGCATCACTACAAACAAAGCTAGTGGAGGTGATGGAATTTCAGTAGCGCTATTTCAAATCCTAAAAGATGATGCTGTGAGAGTGTTGCACTCAATATGCCAGCAAATTCGGAAAACTCGGCAGTGGCCACAGGACTGAAAAAGGTCAGTTTTCATTCCAATCCAAAGAAAGGCAATGCCAAAGAATGTTCAAACTATCGCACAATTGCACTCATCTCACATGCTAGCAAAGTAATACTGAAAATTCTCCAAGCTAGGCTTGGAGATATTGCCACGTATTGCCAGCAATACGTGATCCATGAACTTCCAAATGTTCAAGCTGGATTTAAAAAAGGCAGAGGAAGCAGAGATCAAATTGCCAACATCCAGTGGATCATCAAAAAAGCAAGACAGTTCCAGAAAAACATCTACTTTTGCTTTATTGACTACACCAATGTCTTTGACTATGTGGATCACAACAAACTGTGGAAAATTCTCTAAAAGATGGGAATACCAGGCCACCTTACCTGCCTCTTGAGAAATCTGAATGCAGGTCAAGAAGCAACAGTTAGAACTGGACATGGAACAACAGAATGGTTCTAAATAGGGAAAGGAGTACATCAAGGCTGTATATTGTCACCCTGCTTATTTAACTTATATGCAGAGTACATCATGAGAAATGCTGGGCTGGATGAAGCAAAAGCTGGAATCCAGATTGCTGGGAGAAATATCAATAACTTCAGATATGCAGATGACACCATCCTTATGGCAGAAAGCAAAGAAGAACTAAAGAGCCTCTTGATGAAAGTGAAAGAGGAGAGTGAAAAAGTTGGCTTAAAACTTAACATTCAGAAAACTAAGATCATGACATCTGGTCCCACCACTTCATGGCAAATAGATGAGGAAACAATGGAAACAATGAGACTTTATTTTGAGGGGTTCCAAAATCACTGCAGATGGTGACTGCAGCCATGAAATTAAAAGACACTTGTTCCTTGCAAGAGAAGCTATGACCAACCTAGACAGCATATTAAAAACCGGAGACATTACTTTACCAACAAAGGTCCATCTAGTCAAGGCTATGGTTTTTCCATTAGTCATGTATGGATTTGACAGTTGGACTATAAAGAAAGGTGAGCGCCAAAGAAATGATGCTTTTGAACTGTGGTATTAAGAAGACTCTTGAGAGTCCCTTGGACTGCAAAGAGACCAAACCAGTCCATCCTAAAGGAAATCAGTCCTGAATATTTATTGGAAGGACTGATGTTGAAGCTGAAGCTCCAATACTTTGGCCACCTGATGCAAAGAACTGACTCATTGGAAAAGACCCTAATGCTGGGAAAAATTGAAGGCGGGAGGAAAAGGGGACGACAGAGGATGACATGGTTGGATGGCATCACCAACTCAATGGACATGAGTTTGAGTAAATTCCAGGAGTTGGTGATGGACAGGGAAGCCTGATGTGCTGCAGTCCACGGGGTCACAAAGAGTCAGACATGACTGAGTGACTGAACTGAATGGGGCACAATTAATGATTAAAAAGTGGAAAAAGTCACCAGTTGCTCTGATCTCATTTTATCAACCTTTTGTTAATATCTATGTTTTAAAAAAGTGAAGAGAGGAAAGTGGTCCTAAAGATTTTTTTATTCTTACTTTACCTCTGTAATTATAGCCTAAAGAAAAGCTGGGAAAGTGGGAAAGCAACACCTTTTACCTCAAATGGCCTCAACATACTGTTGGCACTTTTTAATGTGTGGATTCTTCTGACTTCGGCAATGAGAAAATGGTGCAATAACAAAGATACGGGTCAAATAAAATGAGAAACTTGGAATTAAAACTCCCATGCCCAATTTGCCACTTTTCTGCTTTGAGCCAATCTGCTTGCCACTTTCAGGAATAATTGATTATGGCTTCAAGGTGAAATTTGGCTAAAGCCAAGTTAAACATGTTCCAGGACTAGCCTGGGGCTATCAAAGCCTAAAAAAGAGAAGAGTTGGACCCATAAAAAACTACTTTTAGGACCCAGAAAAACTCAATTTAATTCCAAACACAATATTCAATCACCTTAGCCTCATTAAATATATCATTATTAATAAAATTATTAGTAATACTTTAATGAGAGCAAATGGAGAAGGAAATGGCAACCCACTTCAGTACTCTTGCCTGGGCAATCCCATGGACAGAGGAGCCTGGCAGACTACAGTCCTTGAGGTCCAAGAGTCAGACATGATTTAGCAACTAAACAACAACTATATATGTTTGTACAGCTGATCCATTTTCTGTATACTAGAAACTAGCACTCTTGCCCCTCTTCTAATTCATTCAGCCCACAGGAGCTACTGTGACTTTTTAAATGACATTCCCTTGCCTAAAATTCTTTCATTGGTTCCCTTTGTCTTGGAATAGCTGCTGAACGCTGTTTGTTTGAAGACTCCACCTAATCTGAATTCTCCTACCCATCTATGTCATCATATACAACATTCCCCTGACTCTCAATCCATAGCTACACTGACCTGTCATTCAATCCAAACACATCAGTCCTTTCCTACTTCTTGGTCTCTCCAATTTCCTCTGCCAAGAATACACTTCTTCTAGCTCTTCATATGGTGGCGGCATTTTTATTCTTTATGTATCTACTCAAATACCATCTTCCAGAAACTGTGGCAGACTTCATCATCCTCACCATACCCTCTTAACTTTACCTTGCAGGCCTGACTTCCAACTGCTTGCACTTGCACTTCTTTAGCTGAGGGTTTTCGCCTGGCCATATGTGCAGTGTGATGGAAAAGCCAGGGAATGCCCTCTTTGGTGCCCTTCACCCACAGCCAGTCTCAACCAATAACTGAAAATAGTTATTTTGTAAATATCCCAACTCTTGCTCCCCTGGAATAGGATAGTTCAGAGACTATGTTCAATACCATTTCCAAAAGTTCCTCAGCTGCAGTTGCCCAAGTGATAACATGATGGATAAATCATCCTCAATTGGCTCTTTTCCCTTTTTGCCTCATCCACTGTCCTTCCAGTGATTCTTGGGATGACCTCCCAAGTAAACTACTTGTGCTCAAATTCTTATCTCAGAGTCTGTTTCTGGAGTAACCAAACAAAGAAAAAGGCCTTTCATGGCCACTCTCTCTAGAGACCACCCTCAGTTACTCAAATTGATTACCTACATTGTTTCTTTCATAAAACACATCATAATTACTAAAAGTCTTGTTTGTTTGGGTTTTTTTGTATACTTGTTTTCTATTTGTTTTCCTGAGACTTTAACTTCTCAACTACTGTGTCCCCTTAGTTGGTGGTCCTATGTCAGAGAGATTAATAGATACTCAATAAATATTTGTAAAATGAATAAACAAATGATTGAACCAGTAATCTACTTCTTCCTTGTCATGCCATGATTATAAAGTAGCTATATTTTTATTGAAAGATTTGTAGATTGTCTTTTTGCCTTTTCATACTGTTCATGGAGTTCTGACAAAGGTTCATACAGTTAAAGCTATGGTTTTTCCAGTAGTCAGGTACAGATGTGAAAGTCAGACCATAAAAAAGGCTGAAAGCTGAAGAATTGATGCTTTGGAACGTGGTGCTGGAGAAGACTTTTGAGAGTCCCTTGGACTAAAAGGAGATCAAACTAGACTATCCTAAAGGAAATCAACACTGAATATTCATTGGAAAGACTGATGCTAAAGCTGAAATTCCAATACTTTGGCCACCTGATGACAAAGAGCTGACTCACTGGAAAAGACCCTGATACTGGGAAAGATTGAGGGCAATAGGAGAAGCAGGAGGGGATGAAATGGTTAGATGGCATCACCAAGTCAATAGACATGAATTTGAGCAAACTCCGGGAGATAGTGAAGGACAGAGGAGCCAAGCTGCAGTCCATAGAGTCACATAGAGTCAGACATGACCTAGCAATTGAATAACAAGATTGTATTAATGAAGACTTTTATGCTACTTCCAGCCATGTCAGGTAGCCAAAGCACTGAAACATTCTGAAATGTTCTGAGAGCTTTAAGAGAACAATACAGAGAGAGACTGTAATTCAGATTTTCCAAATCTAAGTCTAGTAGAATTTTTACTGTACTTCACTATTACAAATTTTATATAGATCCGAGTTTCCTTTTCAGGCATTGAGATGGGTCCATATCAAAACATTCACAGCTCTAGCCTGCCTGATTTGCCTTGTGTCAAAAATTATGTGATAGTCAATCGGTAGCCCAAGGTCAGGGATGCAGCTGTGTCCAAAAAAATAAATTATAAAAGCAACAAAGTATTCATTATGGAAGGCTAACTGGACCGAATGGCATCTGAA
This sequence comes from Cervus canadensis, assembly GCF_019320065.1. NCBI lineage: Eukaryota > Metazoa > Chordata > Mammalia > Artiodactyla > Cervidae > Cervus > Cervus canadensis. The sequence goes on along the minus strand of NC_057415.1, from coordinate 4,971,549 downwards.
CCCTTGGCCTTGTTAAAGTATCCTTCAAATGGGTTGCAACCAAAATCTGCAGTCCTTATCTTTTTATTTCTTCCTTTCATTTGGCTTAAACCCACTTTATATTTCTAGCCTAAAAAGCTCCTCACAGAATATTTTGTCCTTCTTATACTTGTAAATTTTATTTCCTTTCACAGTCAAATTCAGATCCTCATTGTCTCCAGTGCTCACAATCCATCACAATTAGTCTATGTTTCTCACCTCTTCTGATGAGGAAGGCACCCAATAATTTCCAAATTGAAGTATCCTTCCATATTAAATCACCTGCCTATCCCTGTTTTCCTGATTTTTTTTTTTTTTGATTACACAGCAAAGGTGATCATATTGCAAGTATTCAAAAAGTTATCTGTAGACTGGCCATGAGAAACTCGTGCCTCTGAGGGTATTTCTCTGTCTTCTTCACTGTGTCCCCATTTTGTGAGGACATTTCTCAAGACTGTGTCCTTGGTCAAAACCTTTTAAGCTCAAGCAGTGACCAAGGAATCATCTATGGGTAGTTTGGCTATAACATGTGTTATATGAAGAGATGTTTATAGGAGATATGGATGAAATGGCTGATGAATTCATTGAAAGTCTAAAATACTAGGCCATCAAAAGTGGTCTTAACTGTATAAGCAAGAGGGGTCGCGGATGGTTCCCCATGTATATAACACTCTCCTGAATGTCACAGGAGTCGAAACAGATATAAACCTATGTTTCACACCTCATATACACACACATTCTCACAAACATCCATTCTTCTGGAGATTCTTTATTAAATAGTGTTTTAAACATCTTAAATTTCTTTTTTAATAATTTTATTTACTTATTTTCGTTTGTGCTGGGTCCTCATTGCTGCACAGGCTTTTCTCTAGTTGTGGCAAGCAGGCACTACTCTCTAGTTGCACGTCTTCTCGTTGCGATGGCTTCTCTTGTCATGGAGCACAGGCTCTTAGGGTGCACAGGCTTCAGTAGCTGTGATGCACCGACTTAGTTGCTCCGTGGCATGTGTGATCTTCTTGGATCAGGGATTGAACCCGTGTCTCCTGCCTTGACAGCTGGATTCTTTACCACTGAGCCACCAGGGAAACCCTAAATATCTTTAAAAATGTTTGAATCTGTACTTCTGTGTCTCTTTTTCTGTTTTGCATATAGGGTTATCATTACCATCTTTCTAAACTCCATATATATGTGTTAGTATGCTGTAATGTTCTTTATCTTTCTGGCTTACTTCACTCTGTATAATGGGCTCCAGTTTCATCCATCTCATTAGAACTGATTCAAATGAATTCTTTTTAATGGCTGAGTAATATTCCATGGTGTATATATACCACATCTTCCTTATCCATTCATCTGCTGATGGGCATCTAGGTTGCTTCCATGTCCTGGCTATTATAAACAGTGCTACGATGAACATTGGGGTGCACGTGTCTCTTTCAGATCTGGTTTCCTCAGTGTGTATGCCCAGAAGTGGGATTGCTGGGTCATATGGCAGTTCTATTTCCAGTTTTTTAAGAAATCTCCACACTGTTTCAAATTCTCATTAACATGTGGAAAAGAATGTGGTGCTAAGATAATCTAAGTCATATAGGTGGGAAAAATGAATACATTCTTTTTAAGGAGATTCGATTTATAATTATATCAGTTTCTCATTTTATTAGCATGCTATGTGACAGATATCAAATGCTATTTCTAAACAACCCAGTGTTTTATTTAGATCATTCCTTTTTTTATTTAGATCTCCCTTAATTATTTCTAGCAATGTACAAGTCTTGCACATCTTTTGTTAAACATTTCTAAATAGTTCCTCTTTTGATGCTGTTGTAAATGGAATTGTTTTTGAATTTTATTTTTTAATTGTCCCACATCAGTTTATAGAAACACAATTACTTCTTATATATTGACTCTGTATCCTGCTGCATTGCTGAACTTATTTGTTCAAATATTTTTAGTAGATTCCTTATGAATTTCTATGTATGAAATTATATACAAGATCATCTGGAAATAGAGATGATTATATTTCTTCCTTTCCAAAGTGAACACCTTTTATTTCTATTTACTGACTAATTGCCCTGGCTAGAACTTCCAGGACAAGTTTTAATAGAAATGGCAAAAGCAACTCTTTGTCTCATTCTTGATCTTGAAAAGTGAAAGTGAAATTCGCTCAGTCATATCCGACTCTTTGTGACCCCACGGACTATACAGTCCATGGAATTCTCCAGGCCAGAATACTGGAGTGGGTAGCCTTTCCCTTCTCCAGGGGTCTTCCCAACCCAGGGATAGAACCAGGGTCTCCTGCATTGCAGGAGGATTCTTAACCAACTAGGCTCTGAGGGAAGCCTTGCTCTTAGGAGAAAAATACTCTGTCTTTCACCATTGTTTTGAAATGGTGAAGTATCTTTGAAAATATCTTGATTTTTCTTAATTTTGAAAGAAGAGATTATGCAAATTCAGGATTCTTGGCTGACAATCTTTGATCTCTTTCATCAATTTGACTATGATTCATATGTCTATGTGTAGATACATATCCCTAAGTTTATTGACTTTCTCGAATGTGTAAATTAGTATTTCAAGCTTGAGAAGTATTTGGTCATTATTTCTTCATCTGTTTATTTATTTATTTATTTATTTTTGCCATTTTGTTCTCTTATCCTTTCGGAATTCCTATTTTGTGTATGCTTATGGTTTCCCACAGATCTCTTAGACTATTCATTTTTACTTATTCATTTCTCTTTCTATTTCTCAAACTAAATAATGTCTATTGGCATTTTTTGAAGTTCATTCCTTCTTTCTTCTGTCAACTCAAATCTGCTCCTCCCCTAGATTAAATTTTTGTTTTTGTTATTGTATTTTCAATGTCAGCACTCCAATTTGACTATTTTTTTATAATGTTTACCTCTTTAGTAATATCTTTTATTTAATGTGACATTATGTTCATCTTTTCCTTTAAGTTTTGATTTCTTTGAGCATATTAAAAATAGCTGATACAGTCTTTGTCTAGTAAGTCCAATATCTGGTTTCCTTAGGGACTTATTAGACAAGCACTTCATTCTTTTTTAAATGATTAATAAATTTCCTAAAAAATATATTGTAACAACTGTGGTATCAGTTTCCTTTACTCAGCCACCCCCACATTTTCTTGTTACTCTTATCATTTCTGATTATTTTTTAGCAACATTTCTAGATTCTGTATACCCTGAAGTGTGTTGCCTCTGAGTTCTCTGCTAGTTTCTTTACTAAGTTCTAGTTTTTATTTTTAAATCTGACTTCCTAGGCATCACACACCTGGTTCAGTATAATTTAGTGGTCAACAATCTTATTAGTGGTCAGAAAATCTTATTAGATATTTTACCTTTAAAACTTCTACCCCTTTCCAAGGGGATCTGTGTGAGAAGTCTAGCCTGAAAACTTCAGTCAGCTTTTAAAACAGTCTTAGCTTTTATGTCCTACTTACCTAGGGCCTCAAGATCATCCAAAGGTGAATGAATGGTATCTTTCTCTCTTCCCAGGTCTTTCCTGGGCATTAGCAAATGTACAGGCTTTTAGATTTCCAAGAGTATGTCTGAGTTTTTTAAAGTTTGCTGTGACTGTCAAGTTCTGCAGGATTTCCTTTTAAATTCCTCTTTTAGTCTCTTGTTCGCCCAACTGAAATGACAACCTTAGGCAACTGACATTTTGCCAGCAGTTTGCTATAGTAAAGGCCTGAGGTAGGCTTCTCCCTACACACAGACACAGACAGACAGACAGACACACACACACACACACAGAAACGCACACACACTGAGTTGAATTCTAGTCCAATAAAATAATCACTACAGTCCGAGAACAGAGGTTTCCCACAGTTCATCTTTGAACAAAATGTTGACTGTGCTCTGTGGATGGTGCATTTAGCAAATTTCAAAAAGCAGTCAAGTCTTTTCACTATCCGCAATGCTAACAGATTTTGGCTACCATACTACTGAACAGGGGAAGGTGAAGAAAAGGAAAGAGCTACAAGTTAAAATGTCACAGACCCCATCATCTCACTGAGTTTCAACAGTTTCTCTTTGATGGATCAATTTCAGTTTATCCTATGGCTTTGATTATTGCCAGATTTGTGCACTTGATTTTAGATTATTGATTTTAGTTTTTTCCCATAATTGTGTTGTTTTACACAAAGAGCAAAATTCACTGAGATCTTTACTTTGCCATTCCAGGTGTTCACTCTCTAGTTCATTTCTCTTTCAACTGTTAAAAACTTCTGTCTTGTTGTACTGTTTGGCCAACTAAGGCAGATTTTCTCTCTGTGCTGTTTCTTTCACCCAAAATGTATTCCTAACGAATGCTATACATTGTAAAGGGCCATTGAAAAACCAAGTATTAAAAAGGCCTAGGAAACTTCATTGAATATGTATGTAAATATGTGGTGGTGGTGGTTTAGCCACTAAGTCATATTCAACTCTTTGCAACCCCAAGGGCTGTAGCCTGACGGTCTCCTCTGTCCATGGGATTTCCCAGCCAACAATACTGAATTGGGTTGCCATTTCCTTCTCCAGGGGATCTTCCCGACTCAGGGATTGAACCCACATCTCCTGTTGGCAGGTGTTTCCTTAGCACTGAGCCACCTGAGAAGCCCATGTAAATATGTACCTACATATGTGTGCATGTCTGTAAACAAATAAGTAGTTATACTTTCCTTTCTTTGTTCTAAAAATGATTTAAAAGAACAACAGCTATTTTAGCATGATGCCTTCCACTGAAAAAATTGGCCAGAATAACTTGGCAGCTGAGAGCAAACTTGGACCAAAATGTTACATGATTTTTCAAAAACAGATTTATAAAGATAATCATAAAGTAACTATTTTTTCTACAACTAGTAATGCTATGGGTTTGTTTGTTTTCTGCCATTAGGTGAAAATTCAGTCAGCTCCTCTAGACCCTATATAGAAATTTTTTAAAAAAGACAGAGCTATTATCAGTTTGAGTCACAAACACTCTCTCAATTCAGTAATCAAAATGATTCAGTTTAATAATCTATACTGATCAAAGTAGGACTTCTCCTCATACATTTCCTAAGCTAAGCTTACTGAAGTCAGGGTATACACCTTTAGAAAAAAATTGCAAGTAACTTTTCTCTTTCTCCCTCCTTTCTGGCCCTTACACGCAAACTACTAATTTTTATTCCCTCTTCTGAGGTTTCAGGAAAGGAAGAGAAAAGAAATAATGTGAACTGAAACAATCTTAATTGGGGAGTTGTGGTCCCTGCTCTGTTCTGTCCAGTTATGGGACTTTTTGCCCTCTGTTACTGAGAACCTCAGGCAGCCACCCCCGTGGGCACATGCCCAGGCACTGTTTCTGCTCTGCGCTCCCTCCCTCTGCCCTTTATTACTCAGCTGTCAAGATCTTGGAGGGCTGAATATTCCCCAGGTATTTCAGTGGTTCCTTATGTGAAGTTCAGTAGACCCACTGTTCTGGTTGCCATCCTGTAGATGTGAGTGTTGATCTAGTACAATTTTTGGAAGAATGAATCAGGATTTTCATGACCAAGTGGTAGGGAAGAGAGGTTTTTCCTCCTGAGTTTCTACCTGTTGTAGCCTGAAGTTTCTCTGAAGCTCACAAAGAAGGGAAATCCATTGAGAACAGTCTGCCAAGAGATCAAGCCCTGAGCCTTTGGAGTGGGAGCACTGGCTCCCACTAGACTACCTAGACTACCCAGACAACTAACCCTAGAGAGTATCAAATAGTGAGAACTCACACAAAGGAAAACACGTGGCATGACCCAACCACCAGTAGCACCTTGTGCGGGATGCCTCATCTAAACAACAAGCAAAACAGAAATACAAACCCAATCATTAGCAGGCAGGATTACCACCTCACTCAGCCTTGCCCATCAGAGGAAAAACCAACAAACAAAAACTCAGCACAAATCTTACCCCATACAAAGCTTACACAAACCATTGGACCAACCTTAGGAGGGCAGAACTCAAAAGGAAGAAAGAATTCAACCTTGAAGGCTGGGAAAAGGAGACCTCAAACACAATAAGTTAAAAAAATAATAATAAAAAGGCAGAGAAATGCTACACAAATTAAGGAACAAACTAAAAACACAGAAGTCCAAATAAATGAAGAGGAACTAGACAAACTACCTGAAAAAGAATCAGAATAATGATAGTGAAGATGATCAAAAACCTTGAAAACAAAATGGAGAAAATGCAAGAATCAATTAACAAAGACCTAGAAGAATTAAAGAATAAACATACAAACAACACAATTACTGAAATTAAAAATACTCTAGAAGTAATCAGTAGCAGAATATCTGAAGCAGAAGAATGAATCAGTGAGCTGGAAGATAAAATGGTGAAAATAACTTCTGAAGAGCAGAATAAAGTAAAAAGATTGAAAAGAACTGAGGATAGTCTCAGAGACCTCTGGGACAATATCAAATGCACCAATATTCAAATTATAGGGGTCCCAGAAGAAGAAGAGAAAAAGAAAGGGTATGAGAAAAATTTTGAAGAGATTATAGTTGAAAGTTTCCCCAACATGGAAAAGGAAATAGTCAATCAAGTCCAAGAGGCACAAACATTCCCATACAGGATAAACCCACCAAGGAGAAACACACCAAGACATGTACTAATCAAATTAACAAAGACTAAACACAAAGAAAAAATACTGAAAGCAGCAAGGGAGAAGCAACAAGTAACATACAAGGGAAACCCCATACACTTAACAGCTGATCTTTCAGCAGAAACTCAGCAGGCCAGAAGGGAATGGCAGGATATATTTTAAGTACTGGAAGGGAAAAATCTACAACCAAGATTACTGTACCCAGCAAGGATCTCATTCAAAATTGATGGAGAAATAATAAGCTTTTCAGACAAGCAAAAGTTAAGAGAATTCAGTACCACCAAACCAGCTTTACAACAAATGTTAAAGGGGCTCATATAGTTAAGAAATACAAGAGAAGAAGAAAGATCTACAAAATCAACCCCAAACAATCAAGAAAATGGCAATAGGAACATATATATCAATAATTACTTTAAATGTAAATGGATTAAATGCTCCAACCAAAAGACACAGACTGGCTGAATGGATACAAAAACAAGACCCATATATATGCTGTCTACAAGAAATCCACTTCAGACCTAAAGATACATATAGACTGAAAGTGAGAGGATGGAAAAATATATTCCATACAAATAGGGAGCAAAAGAAAGCTGGAGTAGCAATCCTCATATCAGACAAAATAGACCTTAAAATAAAGAAGATTACAAGAGATAAGGAAGGACACTACATAATGATCAAGGGATCAATCCAAGAGGAAGACAAAAAGTCTTTGTCAAAATTCAACACCCATTTATGATTAAAACTCTTTAAAAAATGGGCATAGAAAGAACCTACCTCAACACAGTAAAGGCCATATATGATAAGCCCACAGCAAACATTATTCTTAATAGTGAAAAACTGAAAGCATTTCCCCTAAGATCAGGAACAAGACAAGGGTGTCCACTTCCACCACTGTTATTCAACATAGTTCCATAAGTCCAAGCTACAGCAATCGGAGAAGAAAAAGAAATAAAAGGAATTCAGATGGGAAAAGAAGAAGTAAAGCTCTCACTGTTTGCAGATGACATGATACTGTACATAGAAAACCCTAAAGATAGTATCAGAAAATTACTAGAGCTAATGAGTGAATTTAGCAAAGTTGCAGGATACAAAATCAATACACAGAAATCACTTGCATTTCTATATACTAACAATGAAAAATCAGAAAGAGAAATTAAGGAATCAATCCCATTCACCATTGCAACAAAAACAGTTAAATATCTAGGAATAAACTTACCCAAGGAGACAAAAGAACTGTACACAGAAAAATAAAAGATATAAATGAAAGATACCAAAGACATATCAAAGACATAAACAGATGGAGAGATATTCCATGTTTCTGGGTAGGAAGAATCAATATTGTGAAAATGACCATGCTACCGAATGCAATCTACAGATTCAAAGTGATCCTTATCAAATTACCAATGGCATTTTCCCAGAACTAGAAAAAAAACTTTCACAATTCATATGGAAACACAAAAGACCCCAAAGAGCCAAAGCAGTCTTGAGAAAGAAGAATGGAGCTGGAGGAATCAACCTTCCTGCCTTCAGATTATACTACAAAGCTACAGTCATCAAGACAGTATGGTACTGGCACAAAAACAGAAATATAGACAAATAGAACAAGCTAGAAAGCCCAGAAATAAACCCATGCACCCACGGGTATCTTATTTTTGACAAAGGAGGCAAAAATATTCATTGGGGCAAAGACAGCCTCTTCAATAAATGGTGCTGGGAAAACTGGACAGCTACATGTAAAATAATGAAATTAGAACACTTCCTAACACGATACACAAAGATAAACTCAAATGGATTAAAGACCTGAATGTAGACCAGAAACTATAAAACTCTTAGAGGACAACATAGGCCGAACACCCGATGATATAAATTAAAGCAAGATCCTCTATGACCCACCTCCTAGAATAATGAAAATAAAAACAAAAGTAAAAAAGTGGGACCTGACTAAACTTAAAAGCTTTTGCACAGCCAAGGAAACTATAAGCAAGGTGAAAAGACAACATTCAGAATGGGAGAAAATAATAGCAAATTAAACAACTTGACAAAGGATTAATTTCCAAAATATACAAGAAGCTCAAACAACTCAATGCCAGAAAAACAAACAACCCAATCAAAAAGTGGGGAAAAGACCTAAACAGGCACTTCTCCAAAGAAAACAAACACATTAAAAGATGTTCAACGTTGCTAATTATTAGAGAAATGAAAATCAAAACTACAATGAGATATCACCTCACACCAGTCAGAATGGTCATCATCAAACAGTCTAAAATACAATAAGTGCTGGAGAGGGTATGGAGAAAAGGGAACACTCTTGCACTGTTGGTGGGAATGTAAATTGATACAGCCACTATGGAAGACTGCATGGAGATTCCTTTAAAAACTAGAAATAAAACCACCATATGACCCAGCAATCACATCCTAGGCATATACCCTGAGGAAACCAAAATTGAAAAAGACACATGTACCCCATTGCTCATTGCAGCACTATTTACAATAGCTAGAACACGGAAGCAACCTAGCTGTCCATCGACAGATGAATGGATAAAGAAGTTGGGTACATATACACAATGGAATATTATTCAGCCATAAAAAGGAATGCATTTGTGTCAGTTCTGATGAGGTAGATGAACTTAGAACCTATTATACAGACTGAAGTGAGTCAGAAAGAGAAAGATAAATATCATATTCTAACGCATATATATATGGAATCTAGAAAAATGATACTGAAGAATTTATTCACAGGGCAGCAATGGAGAAACAGATATAGAGAATAGACATATGGACATGGGGAGAGGGCAGGAGAGGATGAGATGTATGGAAAGAGTAACATGGAAACCTACATTACAATATATAGGACAGATAGCCAACGGGAATTTGCTGTCTGGCTCAGGAAACTCAAACAGGGGCTCTGTATCAATCTAGAGGGATGGGATGGGGCGGGAGATGAGAGGGAGGTTCAAAAGGGGATATATGTATATCTATGGCTGGATTCATGCTGAAGCTTGACAAAAAACAACAAAATTCTGTAAAGCAATTATCCTTCAATAAAAAAATAAATTAAAAGAAAAAAGATATCAATTTTGGAGATACAATGAAAGCATATTCAATACTGAATTAGTTCAAAAGATGGGAGGAAAAAAGAGAAAATGGAGCCAAAAACAGATGAAACAATAAATTAAAAAGCAAAAACTCTTACTTGACTAGTATCATCAAAAGACACCTTCTGGCCAAGAGATAGTTAAATCTGAGTTTTTTTTCTATGAAGCTTCCAAGCTTGGGTTTTTTTGTGATATCCTCTATCCAGGGTTTTTACTCAATAGAGAGTTGTTCCTTTTGCTAAAGACTCCAACTTTGCCTCAAAATTCCTTGAGAGGCAGCTTGCACTTCTATAGCTGTTCCATCCCACATGCCCCCCGTTAGCCTAACCTTGGAAGCCAACTGTTATGGACAATTAGCTTCAGTTCAGTTCAGTTCAGTTCAATTGCTCAGTCGTGTCTGACTCTTAGCAACCCCATGAATCGCAGCATGCCAGGCCTCCCTGTCCATCACCAACTTCCGGAGTTCACTCAAACTCATGTCCATTGAGTCGGTGGACATCCAGCCATTTCATCCTCTGTCATCCCTTTCTCCTCCTGCCCCCAATCCCTCCCAGCATCAGGGTCTTTTCCAATGAGTCAACTCTTCGCATGAGGTGGACAAAGTATTGGAGTTAGAGCTGCAGCATCAGCCCTTCCAATGAACACCCGGGGCTGATATCCTTTAGGATGAACTGGTTGGATCTCCTTGCAGTCCAAGGGACTCTCAAGAGTCTTCTCCAACACCATAGTTCAAAAGCATCAATTTTTCGGTGCTCAGTTTTCTTCACAGTCCAACTCTCACATCCATACCTGACCACTGGAAAAACCATAACCTTGACTAGACGGACCTTTGTTGGCAAAGTAATGTCTCTTATACTGATACCTTTCCTTGTTATTTAGCTATTTGGGCATCATTCTTTGACTCTTGAATCAGACCTAAGCTTCTTACAATCAGAAATGAGGTCAATTGTTCTTTATGACCTTGAATCATCTCTATTGCTATCAACATTTGAGTAAAAATGTGCAAAAACGTGGGGCTTCCGAGGTGTTTCAGTGGGTAAAGAATCCACCAGTAAGGCAGGACACAAGAGATGAGGGTTTGATCCCTGGGTAGGAAAGATCCCCTGGAGGAGGGCATGGCAACCCACTCCAGCATTCTTACTTGGAGAACCCCATGGACAGAGGAGTCTGGCTAGCTATAGTCCCTAGGGTTGCAAAGAGTCCTACATGACTGAAGTGACTGAGTGTGCACACAAATGTACACCAATGAAATTCTAGTTGGTGTAACAATAACTAATAGTAGCTAACACTTACTGAACACATATTAGGTATTGCTCAAGAATATAATTACTTCACATATATTGATAATTTTACATATATTATCATATGTAATCACTTTATAGGGCAGGTAAAGCAAACCCTTAGAGAAGGCAGTATCTCCATGTTATATATGATGAAGATGAGTTCCAGAAGATCAGGCAAATGACTTAAGAATATATAACTAATGGGTGGCAGAATTAAAGAGTCCAGTTCTAAAATATCTATACTTTGGTATTTTAACATTCTAGTTATCCCTAACATACTTAACATACTAGTATCCCTAACATATTCAACATACTACTATGTTTGGCATCCCTAACAATCTCAAGAATCAAAACACTAAGATCATAGCATCCAGTCCCATCACTTCAGGCAAATAGATGAGGAAGCAATGGAAATAGTGACAGACTTTATTTTGGGGGATTCCAAAATCACTGCAGATGGTGAATGCAGCCATGAAATTAAAAGACACTTGCTCCTTGGAAGAAAAGTTATGACCAACCTAGACAGCATATTAAAAAGCAGAGGCATCACTTTGCCAACAAAGGTCTGTCTAGTCAAAGCTATGGTTTTTCCAGTAATTATGTATGGATGTGAGAGCTGGACTATAAAGAAAGCTGAGCATTGAAGAATTGATACTTTTGAACTGTGGTGTTGGAGAAGACTCTTGAGAGTCCCTTGGACTGCAAGGAGATCCAATCAGTCCACCCTAAAGAAATCAGTCCTGAATATTCATTGGAAGAACTGACGCTGAAGTTGAAACTCCAATACTTTGGCTACCTGATGCAAAGAACTGACTCATTGAAAAAGACCCTGATGCTGGGAAAGATTGAAGGCAGGAGGAGAAGGGGACGACAGAGGATGAGATGGTTGAATGGCATCACCGACCCGACGCAATGGACATGAGTTTGAGCAAGCTCTGGGAGTTGGTGATGGACAGGGAAGCCTGGCGTGCTGTAGTCCAAGGGATCGCAAAGAGTTGGACATGACTGAGCAGCTGATCTAAACTGAACTGAACTGAACTGAACATACTAGTGGCTCTGACACTAACTTTTCCCATGGTCCTAAAAAAACCTTTTTTCATCCTCAATTGTCCTTTTTACAAAATGAGGACAGACTGAAGCACCGAAGACCATACTCCTGCTTTGTCATGCTATGGTTCAGTGAAGACATCTCTAATCACATCCTCTCTATAAAGCTCTGCCCATTAAAACTGTCATGGGTGAATTGCCTTGAACAACAATAAGAACAATCTCTTCTCTCCACACCTATCACTTCACTTCATTTTTAAAGCATTTATAAGCTATAATAGAATCTCCAGGAATAGAGCTTCAAACACAGGTGCAAAACTAACAACAAGAAAATGCTGCATTCTGACTCTTTAAAACTTCAATATTTTAGTGTTCCTTGACCTTGAGATACCTGAATTCAGCACATGAACTTATGTAGCCCTGCAAACCTAACAGTAGGACCAGAATAAATAAGAAGCAGCAAAAAAGTGCAAAACACTATTATCTGCTAATTCTTAAAAAAAAAAATTGTTCCCTATCACTTTCTGCAAGACAAATTTTCTCAGTGGTTATATCATCTCTGCCCACCTCCCATCCATCATTGTTCTCTCTCCTCCTTTGTTTTCCAAACTCCTCCCTTCTTGATACATAAGCAGGTTTGCTTAATCCTTTAAAATACACATTCTATTGTGTGCCGATCTGAACTTGACACAGAACTCTCATTTGTGAGCTGTCTGAAGAGTATCAACAGAGGTCTTGGCAGTTCAGCACATGCAAGTTGGAAGTATCCAGAATACAGGTGTGACCTAAAAATGTCTCAATTGTGAGAAATGCAGGCTTATCTCTTGACAAAACATAGATTTAATCTCATCAAAGTATCACTTGACAAGAGTTTATAGGACTGATGCTGAAGCTGAAGCTCCAATACTTTGGCCACCTGATGCAAAAAGCTGACTCATTGGAAAAGACCCCAGTGCTAGGAAAGATTGAGGGCAGGAGGAGAAGGGGTCAACAGAGGATGAGATGGTTGGATGACATCACCGAGTTAATGGGCATGAGTTTGAGCAAACTCCAGGAGATAGTGAAGGACAAGGAAACCTGGCATGCTGCAGTCCATGGAGTCTCAAAGAGTCAGACACAACTGAGTGACTGAACAACAAACAGCAAACAAATCAACTATGGAGAAGCAGGAGAGCAACTTGGATCTGATGCCATCTTCAAAGTCAGTATTCAGCCTAGACTGACAGGCAGCATGTTATCAGCTCTATAGCTCACTATCGTTGAGTTCCATGAATGGGATTTGTGCATCTGTTCAGTATCTTGCACCCACTTCAGTAGTTTCTGGCCTGGATATCCATAACAGGTTGATATGCAGAAAGGCCGATAAACACAGCTGGTAGAGGTTTAGGGATAACAAGTACCATGGAAAGTGTCCATGCAAGACAGAGAGCTCTACTTGGCTCCAGAGATCCAGACTGTATCTTGACCAGGTACGTCTATCTATTATTAGCATTAAAAGTCAGGGGCTTCACAATCTTCCATGAGAAAATTGTACTGAGTTTGTGTAATATGATAAGCAAGACAAGTTAGAATCTATAGTCAACTCCAATGATTCATAACAACCAGAGCATGCTGTGCTTATCCAAAAATCAGTTCAATTTGGCTTTGGATTATGTCACTCGAAAAACAGATAAAGCAAAATTTACTTAACAGGTTCACAGTTATGCAATTAGTCAAAGAGGGCCCTGAATCTAAAATCTAGGTTTTCTCACTCCCATTAAGAAGATCTTGTATTTTTATCAAATTACTGTCAATTTTTCAGCAAATTCTAGTATTTGACAGAATAAGAAATTAGAATAGATATGGTCGCAAAGAAAGGAAGAAGATATAGTCTTGGGGTTCTCAGAAAAGTTAGATCCTACTGAAGATAGTAACAGAGGAGAATAAGAAAATAGGCTAGAATGTTTCATGCAGAAGGAATAAAACACATCCACTCATTTTGGGCTTCCCAGGTGGTGCTAGGGGTAAAGAACCCACCTGCCAGTGCAGGACACATAAGAGACATGGGTTCAGTCCTGGGTTGGGAAGGTCCCCTAAAGGAGGGCATGCAATCCACTCCAGTATTCTTGCCTGGAGAATCCCCATGGACAGAGGAGCTTGGCAGGCTACAGCCCATGGGGTTGCAAAGAGTCAGACATGACTGAAGTGACTTAGCACACACTAATTATTTTAGTTAATTATTTATCTATTATTATGATTTAGCAACAGGCCTTCCCTGGTGGCTCAGACAGTAAAGAAGCAGGAGACCCAAGTCACCTACATGACTGCAGGACTTAGCAAATCAGTTTATTTCTTAAAATTCTGTAAGTCCATGAGTCTTATATATGACATTCCTGTTAATTATTACCTAAAAAGCTTAAGTCTGAATGTGGGATTCTGTCACAAACATTCATGTAAGCCAACTGTTCCTCTTGCAGCAACCTCCTCTGAAAAAGCAGACAGAGCAGAATTGATGCAGCTGGAAGTCTAAAGCATTTTATGGAAGAACCTGAGTTCAGCAGAAAATTTTATCACCATGTTTCTTTTCTAAAGATTTCTATACGCGTGTGAATTATAAGAGCCAAAATAATTAGATCACATATAATAGTAATGCATGCATTATAAACTCAAGGTAGTGTGAATGATAGCTGATATTTATACCCTAAGAATTATGAAATAATTTTCCTACCTCCTCCCATTTAATGAGCTGCTTCTTCACATATCCACTGGGTTTTCAACTTCTGACAAGTGCCGCTATGGAAAAGGAAAAAGAGAGGGGAAAAAATGAGCACTTCTCAAAGTTTGAAAAGCTTATTAACACCAACAAATTTCACACCTGATTTTTTTCTCACGTAAGTATTAAATTTCAGCAGAAGTTATTAACTCAGTTCAAAAAACGTTTCCAGGGACACGGCTTCTTCCTGTCTTCTAGTTTTGCATCTTTGATCTGTTTTCTTCCAACTATATGCTTCTTTCTCATTGTCACGAGTTAGCCGCTGCTGTTCTTTGTAGGACAAGCAGTGCATTGTAGGAGTCACAAAAGTGTTGAGCTATAGGAGAAAACAAAAATAGTTCCTCCACTGTCAGTATTTACCAGTGAGAAAAAGCTTCCCCAAAAAACCCTTCAATAGACCTTCTCTCACATCTCATTTGCCAAAATTACCTTAAATGTCAACGATAAAATCATTCACAGTCAAGGACAATGGTTAACACCCATCAAGATCCACTTCCTCCTTGCGCAGATAAAGTCAAGTTTACACGTCTGCCTGCATTCAAAGGAAGAATAACCAAAAGTATCTTCTCTTTTGACGTACCTACTTGCCATCCAGCAGCTTTGCCTGAGTACTTTGCAGCAAACCTCAAGCATGTCATTTTCCCCATAGATTAGCATGCAACCTAATAAGGACACCATGCCATAATTACACCTCACAGAATTAACAGTGACCCAGTGCCAAAGCAGGAGACCTGGGTTCAGTCCCTGGGCTGGGAAGAACCCTCGGAGAAGGAAGTAGCAACCCACTCCAGTATTCTCACCTGGGAAATTCCATGGACAGAGGTGTCTGGCAGGTTACAGTCCACAGGGTCGCAAAAGAGTTGGACACGAATTAGCAACTAAACACCACCACACCATTTGATGAAGGATAAAAATTCCAAAGAGCAAGACAGGATGAAAACCCAAGAGGTCAGGAGTCACAGGAAATGACTATGATGTTAAGTATGGAATAGGAGCTAATATGGCAAAGTGTGGAATAATTAAAACCAGGAGCTGGAGCAGTTTTTTAAAGTTATATAAGAAACACAGATAAGGGAAAACCTGAGGCCAGATATTACTGGCAATTTTATTAGTGTGCAAATGTTACCGTGTGACTGCATTTAAATAAGTTAACAACCCGCACCTTCAGGCACCATCATGCTTCCTTCCCTCCCCCCAAAAAAGGCTTAGATGAGATTTAGCATATGCCATCATTTTTAAGAACATTAAGATACTTAAGTGCTAATCTTTCATTATTATGAGATGACCTCACATGGAAAAGGTGCTAAACAGCTCTTAAACAACATTTTTAAAATAAAAATTGAAGTTCACTGGAGTGAACACCAACTGCCACAGAGGTGCCAAACCATGAATTAGACATTTAACTTGGAGCAGAAAAGAAAGAAAAAGAAAAGCATTTTTAAAACTTGAAGATAATCAGAAGAGTTGATGTTTTTCAGCTGTTGTTGTTGGAGAAGACTCTTGAGGGTCCCTTGGACAGCAAGGAGATCAAACCAGTCCATCCTAAAGGAAATCAATCTTGAATATTCATTGGAAGGACTGATGCTGAACCTGAAGTTCCAATATTTTGGCCACCTGATGCTAAGAGCCGAATCATTAGAAAAGACCCTGATAGAAGGCAGGAGGAGAAGGGGATGACAGAGGACGAGATGATTGGATGGTATCACCTACTCAGTGGACGTGAGTTTGAGCAAGCTCCAGGAGTTGGTCACTGACAGGGAAGCCTGGCATGCTGCAGTTTGTGGGTTCGCAGAATCAGACACGATTAAGCAACTGAATGATGACAACAAAGATAGTCAGAAAGACATTTGTGAACATGTTAATAATAGGTTTATCCTCATAGGTACCGTGGGCATCCAAGGTAGGCTTTGGAAAGTGAACTGTTAAACTAACAGAGGTTTTTTGATGGGCCATTCACAATAGTTAAAAGAACTTTAGGTTTGGAATCAGATAAACTTAAGCTTGTATGCACTCATTCGCTTTAGTCGTGTCTGACTCTTTGAGACTCTATGGACTGTATGGACAGGTTCCTCTGTCCCTGGGATTTCCAGGCAAGAAAACTAGAGTGGGTTGCCACGCTCTCCTCCAGGGGATCTTTCTGACCTAGGGCTGGAACCTGTGTCTCCTGCTTCTCCTGCATTGGTTAGATTCTTTACCGCTGAGCCACCAGGGAAACCCTAAACTTAAGTTTACTGCCTGGCTTTACTGATCACTAAATTTAATCACATTACCTAATCTTTGCAAGGATCAGTGTAATCGCATAGTAGGAGGACAGCAATGTAGGAGTCTTGGATACTTGGACAAGAGCTAGAGATGACGCCTAGCACAGTGGTGAACGTAACAGCCAAGAGTGAGAGCAGTAATGGAAGCAAGTAGTGTTGGAGGCGGCAGTGGCTGTGCATGGCTGGAGGTGGTGATGGAGGAAGAAAGTGTCATAAAGCCATGTTAGCAACCATACAGGGCATCATTGACTACATAGAAGCAATATACTACTGAATAAAGAATAGTCTCTATATATCAATGAGAATTATCCTTTGAGAAAATGTTCTCCTTAAGAAATGCCATGAAATAGTGAAGGAAGAGGAGAATACCTCCACAACCACTCAGATGCTTCCATCAGAGAGGTGATAGACCACTTCTACATAGAGTTTCAGGCAAGAACTATGGAGTGAGATCACTGGGCAGGTCAGGGGAATATTAATTAAGGCTTCAAAAGCAGCACAAGTTGTGATATGAGGAATGAATTAGAGGTATACTTAAAAAGAGAGAAAAATCTAATATGCAATAAAGCAGAAGGACTGAAACAAGAGAGTGTGGAACTAAGAAATATTTGTCCTTTGAAATAATGCCATTTGCAGCAACAAGATGCAGCTAGAGATTATCATACTAAGCAAAGTAAACCAGAAGGAGAAAGACAAATACCACATAATATGTGTGGTACATGATACAAATACCATATAATTCGACTTATACGTGGAATCTAAGATACAAATGAACCTATCTATGAAACAAAGAATCACAGACATAGAGAAGAGATGAGCCAAGGCGGGGGGGGTGGGGGTGGGGAAAGGATGGAGTGGGAGATTGGGGGTAGCTGATGTAAGCTTTTATGTTAACATACAGAATGGACAAACAAAACAAAATCTTACTGTATAGCACAGAAAACTATATTCAATGTCCAATGATAAATTATATAAGAAATATATATATATATAAACTGAGTCACTTTACTCCAGAAATTAACACAACTTTGTAAATCAACTATAGTTCAATTTTCAAAAAGAAATAATTATTGTTTTCCAAGCAAATTTTTCTCAAGTCTGAAAGTGATATTCTCCACTAGACTCATTATTACTTTCTCCATAACTGATTAAACTCTCTGCCTCCCAGTTCTGCTTTTCTCACTCCAGTAATTCATTAACAATTATTAGACACAAGGTTTATGAAAGTAGAGCTGCTTTTGGAAAGCTGTGTAACAGATCACTGCTACCTAAAGGAATGGGATGGAATAGCATAAAAGGATGAGCTGCAAAAATATAATTTATAAAATAATGAGACACTGCTCTACAAAAACATTTTGCTTAATGTCACAAAAGTATTATGCCAACCTCTCTGAAATTATATGCTACCATTTGCAACTTGAATTTCTCATTCTAGACAAGCTTATTTTCACTAAACTACTTCTACCAAATGCCAGAATAGCCATCTTGTTTACTCTTGTTTAGTTAATAACTGTTTTATAAATCCTTCTTTTGAGTCCCATTCACTTTGTGGAGTCTTTCCTGGTCACTTCAATCCATGCTAACCTCTCCTTAATTCCTTTTATGCTGGTATTTGATCCAGCCATTAGACATTTACCACACATATTTCTTTGCTCTCTTGTAATCACTTTTCATTTCAGTATGTTCCATGTTCTCAAGCAAGCATCTTGGGGATGAGGTCTATGTCTTAATATCCCTGGCATCCATCACAGTTGTGTTTTATTACGTTTTAGCGTTTCCATGACAGACTATTCATTATATTGCCCCAAGCACAATTTTTAAGGTAGCTTGCCTGTTGCTGGTTTAGTCTCTAAGTTGTGCCGGACTCTTTGTGACCATGTGGACTGTAGCCCGCCAGGCTTCTCTCTCCATGGGATTTCCCAGGCAAGAATACAGGAGTGGGTATCCATTTCCTTCTCCAGGGAGTCTTCCTGACCCAGGGACCACACCTCCTGAGTCTCCTGCATTGGCAGGTGGATTCTTTACCACTGAGCCACCTGGGAAGCCATCACAGTATGCTGTTCCAAACGACCCTCAACCAAGAAACAAATTTTGATTTAAATGTTTGTACAAGGCAAAGGACAGAATAAAGGATATGGAAATTCATGTTGTAAGAGTCTTGAATCATCCATGAAATGGTAATCTGTGAAAAGTTAAAGATTCGTATTGTAAACTTGAGAACAATTGTTCAAAAAATAAAACAAACCCTGAGGAAACCAAAATTGAAAAAGACACATGTACCCCATTGCTCATTGCAGCACTATTTACAATAGCTAGAACATGGAAGCAACCTAGCTGTCCACTGACAGATGAATGGATAAAGAAGTTGGGTACATATACACAATGGAATATTATTCAGCCATAAAAAGGAATGCATTTGAGTCAGTTCTGATGAGGTAGATGAACCTCGAACCTATTATATAGACTGAAGTGAGTCAGAACGAGAAAGATAAATATCATATTCTAATGCATATATACAGAATCTAGAAAAATGATACTGAAGAATTTATTCACAGGGCAGCAATGGAGAAACAGACATAGAGAATAGACATATGGACATGGGGAAAGGGGAGGAGAGGGTGAGATGTATGGAAAGAGTAACATGGAAACCTACATTACCATATGTAAAACATATACCCAATGGGAATTTGCTGTCTGGCTCAGGAAACTCAAACAGGGGCTCTGTAACGATCTAGAGGGGTGGGGTGGGGAGGGAGATGGGAGGGAGGTTCAGAAGGGAGGGGATATCTGTATACCTATGGCTGGATTCATGCTGAGGTTTGACAGAAAACAACAAAATTCTGTAAAGCAATTATCCTTCAATAAAAAATAAAAGAAAAAAGAGATGTCAATATTTGAAATACAATGAAAGCATATTCCATACTGAATTTGTTCAAAAGATGGGAGGAAAAAAGAGAAAATGGAGCCAAAGAACAGATGAAACAAATAGAAAACAAATAGTAAGATGCTAAATAGAAACCAAACCATATCAATAATTATGTTACTGTAAATATTTTAAATATTTTGATTTAAATACAGTGATTTTCAGATCAGATAAAAAAGGTAACTCCAACCATATGTTGTCTAAAGGAACCTCACTTTAAATATAAAAACACAGATTAAAAGGAAAAGGAGAGAACAAGGAGGCAAATACTAGTAAAAAAGAAAGCTACAATGACTACATTGATATCAGAAAAAGTAAACTTAAGTCAAGAAAAATTACTAGATATGTCAAAAATTCTTATTTTAACGACTAATGAGAATCTCACTATAGATTCAATGATTCCCATCCAAAATCTCAATGGGTATTTTGCCAAAGTTGACAGCTGATCCAAAATTGTAGATGGAAATTGCTGGGTTTTGAGGAAAAGATTAACCTTAGATTGGAAGAGAAAATGTTATTAACAGAAACAAAAAGTGGAGATTAGGATGAATGCACAAAAATACATTGTGGAGCATGGAAAAAATTAGTCATAAATCCCACCCGATGGATATAGGCAATGAGGTCATCAGCTGAATAAGTAGCTGGACAGTAGCCTGAAATTTTTAAAGAGATGTTTGGCATATTGGGATATCCTCTGAATTTAACTGTAGAATAAATGGTCTTGCAACTCAAAGTCAAATGGTCCTTAGGCAGCATCACTATGAACAAAATTAGTGGAGGTGATGGAATTCCAGTTAAGCTATTTCAAATCCTAAAAGATGATGCTGTGAAAGTGCTGCACTCGATATGCCAGCAAATCTGGAAAACTCAGCAGTGGCCGCAGGACTGGAAAAGGTCAGTTTTCATTTCAATCCCAAAAAATGGCAATGCCAAAGAATGCTCAAACTACCACACAATTGCACTCATCTCACACGCTAGTAAAATAATGCTCAAAATTCTCCAAGCCAGACTTCAACAGTACGTGAACTGTGAAATTCCAGATGTTCAAGCTGGATTTAGAAAAGGCAGAGGAACCAGATATCAAACTGCCAACATCCACTGGATCATCGAAAAAGCAAGAGAGTTCCAGAAAAACATCTACTTCTGCTTTATTGACTACACCAAAGTCTTGACTGTGTGGATCACAACAAACTGTGGAAAATTCTGAAAGAGATGGGAATACCAGACCATCTGACCTGCCTCTTGAGAAATCTGTATTCAAGTCAGGAAGCAATAGTTAGAACTGGACATGGAACAACAGACTGGTTCCAAATAAGGAAAGGAATACATCAAGGCTGTATATTGTCACCCTGCTTATTTACCTTCTATGCAGAGTACATCATGAGAAATGCTGGGCTGAAAGAAGCACAAGCTGGAATCATGATTGCCGGGAGAAATATCAATAACATCAGATATGCGGATGATACCACCCCTATGGCAGAAAGTGAAGAATTAAAGAGCCTCTTGTGAAAGTGAAAGAGGAGAGTGGAAAACGTTGGATTAAAACTCAACATTCAGAAAACTAAGATCATGGCATCTGGTCCCATCAGTTCAGTTCAGTTCAGTTGCTCAGTCTTGTCCGACTCTTTGCAACCCCATGAATCGCAGCACACCAGGCCTCCCTGTCCATTACAAACTCCCAGAGTTTACTCAAACTCATGCCCATCAAGTCGGTGATGCCATCCAGCCATCTCATCCTCTGTCATCCCCTTCTCCTCCTGCCCCCAAGCCCTCCCATCACTTCATGTCAAATAGATGGGGAAACAATGGAAACAGTGAGAGACTTTAATTTTGGCTCCAAAATCACTGCAGATGGTGACTGCAGCCATGAAATTAAAAGACACCTGCTCCTTGGAAGAAAAGTTATGACCAACCTAGACAGCATATTAAAAAGCAGAGACATCACTTTGCCAACAAATGTCCATCTAGTCAAAGCTATGGTTTTTCCAGTAGTCATGTATGGATGTGAGAGCTGGACTATAAAGAAAGCTGAGCATTGAAGAATTGATACTTTTGAACTGTGGTGTTGGAGAAGACTCTTGAGAGTCCCTTGGACTGCAAGGAGATCCAATCAGTCCATCTTATGGACTGTACATCATCCTATGGACTGACGTTGAAGCTGAAACTCCAATACTTTGGCTACCTGATGCAAAGAACTGACTCATTGGAAAAGATCCTGGTGCTGGGAAAGATTGAAGGCAGGAGGAGAAGGGGACGACAGAGGATGAGATGGTTGGATTGCATCACAGACTCAATGGACATAAGTTTCAGCAAGCTCCAGGAGTTGGTGATGGACAGGGAGGCCTGGCATGCTGCAGTCCATGGGGTCGCAAAGAGCTGGACAAGACTGAGCAACTGAACTGAACTGAAGGAGTCTAGGGGCATGTAAGAGGATGTTGAGGGGAAGTTTGAGACCTGGAGTAAGGTTTGAAAGCTTGTATTTGTAGAAGCACCACTTTGGTAATTTATCTCCAAAAATTCTGAGAGGCTAGGGTATTGCATGGTTTAGATGATGGTAAAATTTGGGATTTACTGAAAGATTGAACACTCCAGGCCTTCTCTGGTGGCTCAAACAGTAAAGAATCTGCCTGCAATGTGCGAGACCCAGGTTCATTCCCTGTGTCGGGAAGATCTCCTGGAGAAGGGAATGGCTATCCACTCCAGTATTCTTGCCTGGAGTATTCATGGACAGTGGATACTGGCAAGCTACAGTCCATGCGGTTGCAAAGAATCAGACACGACTGAGTGACTAGCACTTTCACTGTACACTCCAAGGTCCCAGTGGACATGCTGTAGTGACCAAGAAGTTGGTAGATGATGACAGCACAGTCAAGGGAGCAAGGAAGGTATACATAGCAGAATGAATGGGTGTCCAAAATATTTGTATTTTCTTTTCATGAGCTTGGAATAGACAGGAAAATGCTAACTTCTATATATGGCTTGCTCTCTCTCTTTCTCTATCTCCCTCCCTCCCTCTGTGTGTGTGTGTATATATATATACTATACATAGATTTATATATTATTATTAATATGTATTATATATTATTTATATTCATAAATCTCTATATATTTATAAGTATATGTATATATAAATATCTCTCTCTCAAAGACATGCACATGCACGTACACACAGACACAGGTGAGACTGATTTAAGATTAATGTTAGATATAAGAAACCTTACTTTGGACTGCAATCAGCTAGGGAGTCCTATTGCTAAAAGATGCCAAGCCTCTTATTATAGGACATACAAGCAGATAATATTAGAAACACCTAAGAATTTTGAGTCCTTGGAAATTAACCCTTCATAAT
Source organism: Cervus canadensis (assembly GCF_019320065.1). Lineage (NCBI taxonomy): Eukaryota > Metazoa > Chordata > Mammalia > Artiodactyla > Cervidae > Cervus > Cervus canadensis. The sequence continues at coordinate 4,948,218 of NC_057415.1, read as the reverse complement.
TACAAATGAGAAATTTATATTTGAAGAAATTTTCCACAAGCATATAAAGTCATCTATTGACAGTGTTGAAAGTAAACTGCACCACTTTTTGGAATCTCTTAGATCTATTCAAAATAATTGCTTGTATTGAGTTTTTTTTTAAATGAACACATAGAATTCTAGCTTGGGATTAGTTTCAGTTTGAGATATAATTGCTTTCACCCTTACAACAACGATAGCCAAAAAAAAAAAGCAAACTGTAAATCCATAACTTCATAAGTCCATTATAAAGCTAAGGTTCTAAGGCAACAAATAAAAAGAAATCTAAAGAAAGGCAAGCACTTGAAAGGCATTTGCAAGGAGAGACAGAATTGTAGCCATGTTTACCTAGAGTAGATGTAGTCAGACATGATTTAAAAAAATTCAAAGTTATCAATGTTAAGGTCAAGGGTGAGCTATTAAGAAAATATAGAATCATTGTGGACTGAAGATATAAGGAGACTCACATTAATTTCCAAATTCTTCTCTGTCCAGCAATCCCACCCAACGGAAACAGAAACTTATGTTTACTCCCATAACTATATGAGATCGTTTATAGCAACTTTACTCACAATTGCCCAAGCCTAGAAACAACCTTGATGTTTTACAACACTCAAACAATGGAAGACTATTTCACAATAAAAAGAAACAAACCGTTGATACAACATGATAAACTTCATATGCTTTTTTCTAAATGAAAGATGGAAGGATAAACCAAAAGACTACTTAAGACTACATGATTATGGTCTTATACTCTTATTGCATGATCCCTTTTATATGACATCTGGAAAAGCTAAAGATATAGAAATGAAGAAGAGATCAATGTTTGCCAGAGACTGGGTAGGAAAAGAATTTGACTATAAAATAGCACTGTTGAGACTGTCCTGTAACTTGATCAAACTTTTACCTAGAATATCTGTCACCATTCCAATGAACTCATATTCCATGGAATCATTTTGGAAAATGCTGGTATAATAAGGAGAAAATTGGCTTTGGGGGTCCAAGATACTAAAGTTAGAAGTCTAGTTCTCACAGAAATACGACCTTGAGTGAGTTACTTAGCATTTCTGAGTCTCAGTTTCCACATCAGTTAAATAAGAGATGTTGTCAGGGTTAACTGAACAATGAAAGGAAAATATTTTTAAAAATATTGATTCATTTCCTTTCTTTCCCTTGCTTGTTTTGAAAGGTCACTCCTAATGTCAGCAAATCCTGGCATTATTAAGCAGTTCTCTCTTCTTTCAGAAATCTAATTTTCTCCTTCCATGTGGTGTGCGAATTCAGGTAATAACACACATTAGAATGTGTCTAATACATTATCACCTGTGTTTAGATTGAGGTCTGAGGATCTCCTCTATGAATAAATCATGCATTCTTTTCTAGGATTTATGTTTTGTGGAAGCCATCAGTGGATTTAGCTGTGAGGTGCTTCTGCAGCAAGAAGCAGGGGAAATGAGCAGGAACTAAAAATCTTGGATATTAAAAATAACCCCCCAGAAGGCAAAATGACCTCCATTTGTTTATGCTCTCAAGCCCACGCTGAACAAGCTGCCACCAAAAGCTTTATTATACAACTGCAAAGCAAGATAACTTCCTCCATGTATTTGATAATAACTTAGACGTTTGAAAATGAGAAAGAAAAGCTAATGGCAATTTTTCAGAGTATCCTTGAGTCTCACACAGAGAGAAAAGTAGGCAGGAGCCTACCACTGCAGCCTAGGTGAGAGTCAGTGAAGAGTTAAACTGGAGAGACTGGAGTGAGCTAACACAGGGGCATGACTTAAGAGGGAACCAGGTGGGGAGCATTCTCAATGCTGGCATTGCCTTAATCCTGCCTTCACCTCGAACCTGTGCATTAAATAGGATTCTAGTATTTCAAGTGTGGCACCCTGAGCAGAAATGGAGAATTTGAAGGACTTCTGGTGGGCCAGTGGTTAAGTAAGACTCTGCACTTCCACTGCAGGGGGTGCGGGTTTGATCCCTTGTCAAGGAACTAAGTTCCCACATGCCACTTGCTGCAGCCAAAAAGAAAAAAAAAATGGAGAAGTTGGGAGGAAGTGTTCTGAAGGACAGAAAAAATTGAGGAGCTTGCTTCAGACAGGTTAAGTTTAAGGTACTAGTGGGATGTCCAGGTGGAGATTCCAGAGGACTGTTAGAAATAAAGATTTGGGTGCTCTGGTGAAGACCTATGCTTGAGAGATATGTTTGAGAAAAATCCCCTCAGAAATACTACAGCAACTCCTCTACATACAAATCTTTAAGTTGGAACCTTCCAACAATGTGAACATATGTTCCATCCACATCAGGCGTGAGCGAAGTTGCAGCTTGCCCTCTATCTCCGATTGCTGGTGCTCCTTCAGCTCCATCATCTCCCACCCCATCTCCTCCTTGAGTCAGTAATTGTTCTTGCCTGTTCCCTCAGTGCCAGCCCCTGTGTACCAGCCCCTGTATACCAGCCCCTGTATACCAGCTGTTGCACTGGTGTGGTGGCTAAGTCATGCCCAACTCTCGTGATCCCATGGACTATAGCCCACCAGGATCCACTGTCCATGGGATTCTCCTGGCAAGAATACTGCAGTGGGTTGCCATTTCCTTCTCCAGAGGATCTTCCCAATCCAGGCATCAAACCCAGGTCTCCTGCATTGCAGGCAGGTACTGGACTCCTGTATTTTTCAAGGAATTGTGCTATAGGATTTGGAAAAGGAAATGGCAACCCACTCCAGGATTCTTGCCTGGCAGGCTACGGTCCATGGCGTCGCAAAGAGTTTCAGACATGACTGAGCAACTATCCCTCACTCACTCACTGTAAAATTAAAAATGTTTTCTTTATTTTTGTGTTTGTTGTTTATGTATTATTTGTCTGAAAAGTATCATTGTAAACCTGCAACATCACAGGACTATATAGCCAATTGTGTTAGTTGGGTATCTAGGGTAACTTTGTTGGACTTATGAATAAATTGGACTTAGGAACATGCCCTCGGAATGGAATTCACTCATATGTAGGGAACATACTATAGTTGATGCCCTGGATGTGGTTGAAATCACCCAAACAGAGAAAGCAGAGAAAGAGTCAGGGATGGGAAAAGAGAGCAGGGAAAGAAGTTCACTGAGGACAGACAGCAGAGGTCAGGTGGAAGCTAAGAGAGGGGGAGTTTCAAAAAGCCAGAATTAATCAGCAGGATCAAAAACCGTCACGTGACCAGGAGGTGCGGCTCAACCAAGCATGTGCACTCATTTTTCTGAGTCTATATAAAGCCTAGAGACTCACCCTAAAGAGCAGGGTTGGAGCAAAATTCACTCCTATCACTCATAGATGAAAACCAGCTCATATTACCTACAGATGAAAATACACTCACATCACCTATAAACCAAACAATAAAACAAATAAATTCACCAAAATCTTCTTATCTAATACTTCCTGGATGTCTAGGAAGAAGAGAAAAGAAAAGAACTCTACAGTGTTGGTTAACTCTTTTGCTCCCAATTCAATATAAGCAGATCTGATTTATTGAACTATTTCTCATATTTGTACTCAGTCTTTTTTTAAAAACTTCATTTTGAATAGTGAGTTTCTTGAGAGCAAGGATCTCATTTATTTAACATTATACACCCCGTAGGGCTTCCCAGATGGCTAGTGGTAAAGAACACGCCTGCTAAATTCAGGAGACTTAAGAGACTCACGTTAGATCTCTTGGTGAGGAAGATCCCCTGAAGGAGAGCATGGCAACCCACTCCAGTATCCTTGCCTGGAGAATTCTATGGACAGAGGAGTCTGGCAGGCTACAGTCCACAGGTTCGGAGAGTCAAGCATGACTGAATGACTATCGCTTTCACACATTTATCTACCCTATAAAAGCAAAAACACTGATTCAAAAAGATGCATACACCCCAATGTTTACAACAGCATTATTTATAATTGCCAATATATGAAAGCAATCTAAGTGTTCATTAACATATGAATGGATAAAGAAGGTAAAGATATATATATATAGCATATTTTTTATTTATATATATAGCATCTTATTTATCCATATATATATATATATATATATGTATATATATGGAATGAAATACTACTAAACCATAAAAAAGAAGGAAATTTTTGAGATTTGCAGCAACATGAATGAACTTGAAATGAAATGTCAGGCAGAGAAAGAAATATACTGCATGACATCACTTAAATGTGGACTCTAAAAAATACAACAAATTAGTAAATATAACAAAAAAAGAAGTAGATTCACAGATATAGAGAAAAACTAGTGGTTATGAGGTGTGGGCAATTTACGGGTAAGGAATTAAGAGGTACAAACTATTAGGTTGAAAATAAGCCACAGGATATCTTGTACAATTTGGGGAATATAGCCAATATTTTATAATAACTATATGTGAAGTCTAAACTTTAAAAGTTTTAATCACTATAATGTATACCTGTAACTTATATAATATTGTTCATCAACTATACTTTAAGAAAATAAAAGAAAACCAAAACCAAACCAAACAAAAAATAATAAAAAGTAAAAGGCCCTCAGTAAATATTTGTGAGGGGAACGAACATAGGGGAAGATGACTGTAAAGTAATAGGAAGGAATCAAACCTTATTTGAAAGTCATCTTGTCTTAATTCAAGTGTATATACAATAGGAGATTTTTAATTATAGGAAATGATTGAGATTATTGAAGGGGGTGATAGAGGATGAGATAGTTGGTGGCATCATTGACTCAACGGACCTGAGTTTGAGCAAACGCTGGGAAATAGTGAAGGACAGGGAAGCCTGGCATGCTACAGCTCATGGGGTCGCAGAGTCAGACACGACTTAGTGACTGAACAACAATTAAGAATAATATCCCTGCCTTTTGAAATTTTCAGTCAGTGTACATTTATCCTGGTTGCAGGTCTACTGTTCATCTGGCGGTGTATAACCAAAGCATAGCTATAATTTCTTATACCAGTGAAGAGCTTTTGTAATATTGTCTGCTCATTTGAAACCTGCTTAGCCTACTGACTGGAACAGATGTCCAGGTATCAGAGGATGGTGAAGAGACTTGTACCTGTCCTATTTCACACCTGTTGGTAGGAGATGTTTTTTAAGTAGAATAATAAAAAGAAATAGAGGGGCTTTCCTGGTAGCTCAGTGGTAAAGAATCTGCCTGCCAATTCAGGAGTCATGGGTTCAATCCCTGATCTGAGAAGACCCGACATGCCATGGAGCAACAAAGTCCGTGTGCCACAACTACTGAACCCGAGCTCTAGAGCTCGGGAACCACAACTACTGAAGCCTGTGACCCTTGATCCCACGCTCTGCAACCAGAGATGCCACCACAACTAGAGAAAAGACCTCTCAGCAACAAAGATCCTGCACACCAAAAGTAAATAAGTAAAATTATTTTTTAAAAAAATAGAAAATTGAAGTGGAATTAGAGGCTGAGAAGTAAGCACAAATGATTCAGATTTCTTCAGAAAAATAATGCAGTTTTCCTAAGGATCTTCTTGATTTCAAGATAAAACTTAGATTTGCATGTCACCGTTTCCCCAGGCCACAGCCACCAGGGTATTCCCATATTTTCTGTATCCACCCATGTGGCGAAGTGCTACTATTTCAGGACAATTATTTTGATGACAAAATAATTGGTGGCGATGCACCCTCTCCTCAGCATAAGACAGCTGTGCAAACCTTCAGGCAGACCCAAGGGAGACTCGGGGGCTTCAGTGTTTCCGAGCAAACCAGGACACTCTGGAATCAACCCCAGGAAGTCAACACCCATCCTCCTCAACACTGTGCTCCCAGGAAAACCACAGGCAGATCAATGGCAGGAACATGCTCGCCAAGATCCATGGTGGATAAATGGAGAAAAGCAAGAGAGAGCCCTGATGAAAGAGCCATGGGGACTGGCTGCCAAGTACAACTGCCCCTTTCTTAAAGCTGTTTGTGCAGGTGTGGGGTCAGACAGTTCTGAAAGGGGAGCCTCCCTTGGGCCCGCCCTGGCCATGTACAGTCTGATCATAATGCACCATGGCTTAGTTAAAGACAGTCATGGTAGGGAAACCCACTCCCTTACCTTAAAAATAAAAGTGTCTCCACTGTATGTAACATGGCTCCATGTTTTGTTTTGTTTTTGTGTCTTACTTTGTGATACTTGGGGGGAGAAAAAACTTTGAGCTTTTTTTTTGCTTTTCTTTCACACCCCCCCGCCCCCCGCCTTTTTTTATTAGAATGAAGCCTTTGAAAGTTACCAAGGCAACAGCAATTCAAGCAAATAGAGAATGGTGTGTAGTGAAGCTAAAACAAATGCAATCAATCATTGATTTGGCACTTACTATATTCTAGACACATAGTAAATGGACACTTAGAATGATGGAACAAAAAATTATAGCAATCATAATGCTATATTGCTATAATGCTTTTCTGTATCATGTTTTCTGAAATTTATTCTACCACCTAGAAATCAAATAGTGACAATTAAAATTTTAAAGGACACATCTTCTTTAAAATTAACATTCCAATGAAAATCAGAATAAAGATATTCTAGGAAAAAAACGTTAGTCCATACACTAATTCTTTCTCCTGTTTGTCCCATCTAGGTCCACATTTTATCCTTCTCCCGCCTACTCTGTGTTATAAGATACTGATCTCTAAGAAATCAGTTATAATAAGGAATCTTTTGTCTACTGGCTTCTGGTTGCAGTTGGCCTATGGGAGGCTCTGGTAGGAAACCAAAGGGAGAAGAACAGTGTTGGGCTATTTATTGCTCAGAAATCTTCCTACAAAGCCAGCTAGGATTAGCGCTATCCCTTGACCAATTCCTCTTAAGTTGCGTGTGTGTGTGTTTTAGCCACTCAATCGTGCCCAACTTTTGGCGACTCCATGGACTGTACCCCACCAGGATCCTCTATCCATGGAATTCTCCTGGCTAGAATAATGGAGTGGGTTGCTCTGCCCTTCTCCAGGAGATCTTCCCAACCCAGGGATCAAACTCACAGCCAGGGATCCAACCCAAGTCTCCTGCATTGCAGGCAGGTTCTTTAATGCTGAGCCACCAGGAAAGCCCAGGAGGAGAGCTAGGTTTCAGTTAAAATGGAAAGTGAAATAATCCCGAACATTAGACCATAAAGTTCTTTCTTGATGAACCAATATAAAAATAAATTTCAGTCTAGTTTCTAAAAAAGCCTGCTTTAATTTACAGTAAAATTAAAAGTATGTTCCACTTTTTAAGTGGGAAAAATTAAAATGTGCATATGATAAAATATTTAAATAGATATAGGTAATAATGAATAATGCCTATTATATATGTAAATTTCCATTCTTCTCTTTCTTGGTTAGAGAATCCAGTGTAAAGATGTATTTTAATAAAATTAAGAATATAAACTTTAATAGTATGCTGACACAAGCTAAGCATTTTACTTGAAGGCATTTCTTTATCATATATCAATACCACTCAAAAATAATTAAGTGAATTCTAAACTCAAAAAAATAAACTTATTTACAAAACAGAAGTGGAGTCACAGATGTAGAAAACAAACTTACGGTTGTGTGTCTGTGTGTTAGTCACTCAGTCGTATCAAACTCCTTGCAACCCCATGGACTGTAGCCCACCAGGTTCCTCTGTCCATGGGTTTCTCCAGGCAAGAAGACTGGAGTGGGTTACCATTTCCTCCTCCGGGGGATCTTCCTGACCCAGGGGTCAAATCCACATCACCTGCTTCTCCTGCATTGGCCCAAGAATGTATCTAAAGGCACAGGAGGCCCTGGGCTCCAAAGAGGATGCCATGGGCCACAGGTTAAACAGAGGAGATTAAAAACAAAGATCATCTTTCAATGTCTTTCAAATACATACTAAAACAAGGAAAACAGTTTTTTTTAAGGCATAAATCTACAAGGACAAAGCAAAAGAAATATATATTTTTCCTCCCCAGCCCCTCAAAAAAAAAAAAAAAAACAGAAGACTGGATGTTTCTTAGGAAGTGGAGTAAGAAAGGCTTAAGGAACTCCAGGACCAGAGTCCTGAAGAGGGATTACAGAAAAAGTAAATGTATTGAACAATGAGACTCACTGTTCCATACCTTATTTGACTCCTAGAATAAAAGCAGCCAGCTTATAAACCCCCAACAGAAGATTAAAAGACTCTTTTCTGGTGAAACTCATCAGCCCAGTGAAACTCATCAGCCCATTGAAACAGCCTGCCCGTGTCATCCTACAGCAAACCCACCGGTTGATAAGCTTTGCACAAAGGTTACCTTTTAAAATGTCACTCCCAAATATTAAATACTGTCATGGATCATCAGATATTTGAGGAAAGCCTGAAACATGATGGACAGCGACCAAAACAAACAAAAGGTCCTAAAGGAAAGGGAAGAAAAAAAAATTTTTTAATATGATTAATGCTCTTATAGAGATAAGATATTGAATCTGTGAAACAGAACATGATGCTATTTTTAACAAGGAACATTCCAAGAACTAGAAAAATTCTTGGAAATTAAAAATAAGAGCACAAGTACAACACTCAAAATAAGGAAACTGGAAGAAAAGATAAGATATCTTAAAGAGTAAAATGAAAACAAAGAGATTAAAAAACAGAAGCGAAAGTTGAAAAGGCAGTATGTTCAATACTGAATATGTTGGTACTCAGAAAGAAGAATTGATTTGTTAATAAAACAAAAGATTTACAGAACTTCTGATCATGAGTTTGTGTACTGAAAGGACCTACCAACATAATAAATATCTCTTAAAACATTCACACCTTAGCATCTCATTATGAAACTCCAAGACTTTCAGGATAAAAAGATCAAAACATTTTCCAAGAGAAAATACAAATTCACACAAATTAGAATGGCAATGGCCTTCTTAATGGCATCTCTAGAAATTATGAGGTCATGGATCAATTTCTTCAAAATTCTGAGAGAAAATAATATCTACCTAGAATTCCATATGTAGCCAAAAACCAAAAGTAATACTGAAATAAAGATAATTTCAGACATAAAAAGTGTTGGTTAATTTACCTCCCAAACTACCGAGTAAGGCTGTCTGCCAGAATAAAGGAGTAACCCAGGAGAGAGGATAACTCAGAATCTAGAAAATTTCATAGCATCAGGAACAAAGACCCTAAAACTATCTAAACAGTTAAAATGTATACCAAGAATCAAAATATATCAGTCTTTTAAAGAGCAATCCTGCATGCTAGAAGAAAATGGAACACAGACTTTAAAATTCTTAGGGAAAATCAGTTTCAACCAAGAATTCTTTATTCAACCAAACTATCAGTCGGGTGTTGGAGTAGGTAAAGGTTGGTTTGTCCCCACGATGTCTAGGGTTAGATATTCGGCTTATCACTTCCTCCTGCAGCTAAGGCATAGCTTCTATCTACTTACATCATTCTCAAGCAGAGTCATTATAAATGGCACAGACTGTGCACTGCACTAGTAACGGAGATAGAAGATGAACTTTACATCAAGCAGGATGTCGGTGACGCCTTCTGGAGCTGTTCAGTTTTGGAGCTGGTAGCAGTCACAGTAAGTGTGAAGAGATGAGCTTCTAGCAGTTTCAGGTTGAAGATTTTAAGACTACAAAATGATATTCAGTATCATACATTTGGGGAAAAGCCAGATAGCGATCTGCTACTAAATAAATAAGTTTAATTATCATAATGCTGTGGATCTGTGTCTACTGATTATTTCAACATATATGAGCTGATCATATTTTCCCTTTTCTATAGTCTATCAATTCTAAACAAAAGCAGAAAAAAGAAGGTAAGCAAAGGTTTTAGTACTCATCCTGGATGTTAAAACATCACCAAAACTGTTATCTATAATTCATTAGTAAAAGCACATGCTTCTCCTTGGGTGAAGTAGGAATAAAAGAATACAGTACAATGTGTGAGTCACTGGCTTGCATTTCAGAGGGAACTATTCTGGGCTTGAAGGCTAAGTTAGCCAATCTGAAATTTAAAACCACAAAACAAGGCACACACCAATCAAAAATTCAAAAGAAAAGCAAACAAAATATTTCTCCAGCAAATTTCAAAACATCAAAAGATATTTTGAACTGAATATCAGGATATTCAAAGGCATCTCGACTAGATAAGAATTTGGAATATGACAGTGATTTTAAACAGCATTCAACACCATCACGTTTACACATTTTTCCATTATTAAAATCTCTTAAATGTATATTGCTTATTTCATCCTCTTCCTCTTTTCATAAGTCCCAACCTTCACTTGAAGTATCTTCCCTACCACCCAGACCCTACCCAAGCTTCAGAGCCAAGTGAAAACTTCAATATCCCCACCTAAGCTGTCCTGACCTCCCCATCTTATAATTTTCACCCTTATCTCCTGTAGCATCATCTGTTGGGGTACTTAGATGATGGAAGGCATATCTAATGAAGTAGCAAGTCTTATTTCTTCAAGTAGGTTTTAAGCTTCTTGAGAGCACAGGCCTGTCCTTGGCTTCCATGCATCCAATAGCACTTAGCTGAGAACTGGAACAGAGTAGATATTCAGTAGATCCTCACCAGTTATTTTACCATCGTTATCTATGGCAGAAGGCCATACTTAACCCAAATGCAAAAAGGGAACATTTCTTTTTCTCTTGTATCACATAGAAAAAATAACTGGTGAGGATCTACTGAATATCTGCTCTAATCCAGCTCTCAGCTAATTGCTATTGGATGCATGGAGGCCAAGGTGAGGTCTGTGCTCTCAAGAAGCTTAAAACCTACTTGAAGAAATAAGACCTGCTACTTCATTAGATATGCCTAAGTACCCCCAGAAAGCGAGGAAGAACTAAAGAGCCTCTTGACAAAGGTCAAAGAGGAAAGTAAAAGTTCAGTACAGTCACTAAGTTGTGTCCAACTCTTTTCGACCCCATGTACTGCAGCATGCCAGGCTTCCATGTCCATCACCAACTCCCGGAGTTTACTCAAACTCATATCCATTGACTTGGTGATGCCATCCAACCATCTCATTCTCTGTCATCTTCTTCTCCTCCCACCTTCAATCTTTCCCAGCACCAGGGGCTTTTCAAATGAGTCAACTCTTCACATCAGGTGGTCAAAGTATTGGAGTTTCAGCTTCAGCATCAGTCCTTCCAATGAATATTCAGGACTGGTTTCCTTTAGGATGGACTGGTCGGATATCCTTTCAGTCCAAGGGACTCTCAAGAGTCTTCTCCAACACCACAGTTCAAAAGCATCAATTCTTTGGAACTCAGCTTTCTTTATAGTCCAACTCTCACATCCATACATGACTACTGGAGAGACCATAGCATTAGTCAACGGATACGGATAATGTCTCTGCTTTTCAATATGCTATCTAGGTTGGTCATAACTTTTCTTCCAAGGAACAAGTGTCTTTTAATTTCATGGCTGCAGTCACCATCTGCAGTGATTTTGGAGCCCAAAAAAAGAAAGTCTTTCACTGTTTCCCCATCTATTTGCCATGAAGTGATGGGACCAGATGTCATGATCTTAGTTTTCTGAATGTTGAGCTTTAAGCCAACTTTTTCACCCTCCTCTTTCATTTTCATCAAGAGGCTCTTTAATTCTTCACTTTCTGCCATAAGGGTGATGTCATCTGCATATATGAGGTTATTGATATTTCTCACGCAATCTTGATTCCAGCTTGTGCTTCTTCCAGCCCAGCATTTCTCATGAGGTACTCTGCATATAAGTTAAATAAGCAGGGTGACAATATACAGCCTTGATGTACTCCTTTCCTTATTTGGAACCAGTCTGTTGTTCCATGTCCAGTTCTAACTGTTGCTTCTTATGAACCATGCTGTGTAGGGCCACCCAAGATGGACAAGTCATGTTGGAGAGTTCTGGCAACAAGTGGCCCACTGGAGAAGGGAATGGCAAGCCACTTCAGTATTCTTGCCTTGAGAACCCCATGAACAGTATGAAAAGGCAAAAAGATAGGACACTGAAAGATGAACTCCCCTGGTAAGTAGGTCCCAATATGATACTCGAGATCAGCAGAGAAATAACTCCAGAAAGAATGAAGAGATGGAGCCAAAGCAAAAACAAGACACAGTTGTGGATGGGGCTGGTGATGGAAGTAAAGTCTGATGCTATGAAGAGCAATATTGCATGGGAACCAGGAACGTTAGGTCCATGAATCAGTGCAAATTGGAAGTGGTCAAACAAGAGATGGCAAGTGTGAGCATCGACATTTTAGGAATCATTGAACTAAAATGGACTGGAATGGGTGAATTTAACTCAGACTACCATGATATCTACTACTGTGGGCAAGAATCCCTTAGAAGAAATGGAGTAGCCATCATAGTCAACGAAAGAGTCCGAAATGCAGTACTTGGATTCAATCTCAAAAACGATAGAATGATCTCTGTTCGTTTCCAAGGCAAACCATTCAGTATTACAGTAATCCAAGTCTATGCCCTGACCAGTAATGCTGAATGAAGCTGAAATTGAATGAAGACATACAAGACCTATTAGAACTAACATCCAAAAAAGATGTCTTTTTCATTATAGGGCACTGGAATGCAAAAGTAGGAAGTCAAGAGATACCTGGAGTAACAGGCAAATTTGGCCTTGGAGTACAGAAATAAGTAGGGCAAAGGGTAACAGAGTTTTGCAAGAGAATGCACTGGTCATAGCAAACACCCTCTTCCAACAACACAAGAGAAGACTCTACACATGGACATCACCAGATGGTCAACACCGAAATCAGATTGATTATATTCTTTGCAGCCAAAGATAGAGAAGCTCTATACAGTCAGCAAAAATAAGACTGGGAGCAGACTGTGGCTCAGATCATGAACTCCTTATTGCCAAATTCAGACTTAAATTGAAGAAAGTAGGGAAAACCACTAGACAATTCTGGTATGACTGAAATCTAATCCCTTATGATTATACAGTGGAAGTGACAAATACAGTCAAGGGATAGATCTGATAGACAGAGTGCCTGAAGAACTATGGACAGAGGTTTGTGACATTGTACAGGAGGCAGGGATCAAGACCATCCCCAAGAAAAAGAAATGCAAAAAGGCAAAATGTTGTCTGATGAGGCCTTACAAACAGCTATGAAAAGAAGAGAAGCGAAAGGCAAAGGAGAAAAGAAAAATACCCATTTGAATGAAGAGTTCCAAAGAATAGCAAGGAGAGATAAGAAAGCCTTCCTCAGTGATCAATGCAAAGAAATAGAGGAAAACAATAGAATGGGAAAGACTAGGGATCTCGTCAAGAAAATTAGAGATACCAAGGGAAATTTTCATGCAAAGATGGGCACAATAAAAGACAGAAATGGTATGGACCTAACAGAAGCAGAAGATATTAAGAAGAGGAGGCAAGAATACACAGAAGAACTATACAGAAAACATCTTCATGACCCAGGTAATCAAGATGGTGTGATCACTCACCTCAAGCCAGACATCCTGGAATGTGAAATTAATATGTAATATTAATATATATAAATATTGAATATATATTATATCTACGTAATTCCAATAATATAATATTATTATAGATTGTATTATAGTTCAACTTATCTCTCTCCCCAGTCTTACTTTTTTCACCTGCCCATAGGTATAGATCCATACAGTACTGACCAATAAAACTTCTACATGTTAATCTGCATCTCAGAGTCTGCCTCTTGGGAAGTCTGACTTGTGATAATTTCCTTGACACGATCTATATCATACAGCATCTCACCTCTGCTGACACCTATAATATGCTTCTCCAAGCTCTCTATGCTCCTGCCACCCTAGCCTTCTTTCAGCTCCTTGAATATGGCATTTTTCTCCCTGCCTCTGAATCTTCATGCATCTTATACCCTACCTACCCATTTAACCCCAACCCACCTCTGCTGCCATTTTTTTTTTCCGTCATTTCACCTCTTTGCCTTATCAATTCTTACTCTATATTCAAATCTGTACTCCAGCTCAAAGAAGTCTTTCCTTGCCCCCAAGATTAGTTAGTTGCCCTTTCATTAGCTCTTACAGCCTACTATACTTCTCTCTCAAGGTACTTTAAAGGAACTATAATGAAATTTTCTGTAACTAATTGTGAAATATTTGTCTCCATTGATATAACATCAGATCTATGCTTTTATTATTTGCTACTATTTTTTTGCTCGGTCACTAAGTCTTGTCTGAATGCTTGCAACTCCATGAACTGTAGCCTGCCAGGCTTCTCTCTCCATGGGATTCCCCAGGCAAGAATACTGGAGTGGGTTGCCATTCCCTTCTCCAGGAGATCTTCCTGACCCAGGGATCAAACTCGCATCTCCTACTTTTCAGGCAGATTCTTTACCATCTTGAGCCACCTGGGAAGCCCATTTGATACTATAGTTCTAGCACAGAACTTTGCAGGTAGTAGACACTCACAAAGTTCTAACTCATCATAGGTAACACATTCAATAACCATTGACATCACTGGAGCTATATTGCCCAATCATCTTACAATAACAGAGAATAAATAAAGGGATACAAAGCAATCACCAAAGTCATACTTGTATATCTACACAGAAAAGCTAAGCCTATAGCTTAGTCCAATCCCTGGTCCTCCTAGTTACAAAAGAATCTGTCACTCCCTACTTTTCAACAAAAATTCCAAAGAATGTGCATGAGAAACTACAACCGACAAACAAAATTGGCAAAGCCCATTAACAAATCTTTCTAGAAAATGTGTCTGAAGCAAAAACAGGAGGGAAGTCAGGATTCAGTATGTGTTAGGAAGATTAGCTAACCCGAAGTACAATAGAATAAAACATCTTGAATAGTAGGAAATATTCCAGGTTGAAAGCAGTTGGGAAAAGTAGGGATAAAGCTGCGTGAGTGTGTCAGAATGCTGGGAAAGAGAGTGATGTAGATATATATGCTCTACTTGTTTTCATACCAGGGTGCATGACAAGCTTGAATGTGGTTATTTCACCTAAACTTAGAGTGCAGACACAGAAGACAATAACAAATCCGTTAACTACATAGCAAATCTGATTTTAAAATGTTTGCAATCACTGAACATGTTGGTTTTAAGACTCTTCTAAACTATGGTTTTGGACACTGAACTTGAAGATAGTTTGGTTTACATGGACACATTTTTTGCTACACACAGAACAACTCTGGGAAGCACCATCCCCATTCACTCTCTGTTAACGGAGTCCCCCACAGCTGTGTTGTGGCCACTCTGGTCTTAGAATGTGGTTGATTAATTTCAGTGGAAGTTATCATAACTATACCTTTGGGATACCAGGGTGAGTCAAAAAATAGATGTGCAGTAGTAACTGTTTCATCACCTGCCCCGAAGGCAAGTTTCACAGTGAATAACCTCAAGGAGAGCTGGAGTCAGGAGCCAACTTAGGGTAGAAAATCAAGGGGGAAATCCTGAGTCAATCAAGACTAATTCTGGGACAGTATATGTGAAGCAAATACAAAATGTCGCATCAGCATTCAGGAAGGAAAGGGAGTTCGTGTTAAGGTTTTGAACACAACTATGAAGTCAGTACAGGGAATGAGTGGGGAGAAATAAGTGAAACCAGAAGCTGAACAGCAAACAGAAACCAGAGATGAACTGCAGGTGATTCCAGAATAGACCTTAGAGTTGAAGGATGAGTTAGGAATGCAAGAATTAATTTTGCTAGTGCTGTGCTTGGAATATAGTGGGCTGGGAATTGTGAGGAGGGGGGAGGTCTGTTTATTGTTTCTTTTTTGGAGGATAATTGCTTTACAGTGTGTTGGTTTCTGCCATACAAAATGTGAATCAGTTATATATATATATATATAACTGATTCCCACTAGTTCCCACTAGTTATCTATTTTACACATGATAGGCCATATATATCATGCTACTTTCTCAATTCATCCTTCCCTCTCCTTCCCTCATTGTATCCACATGCCTCTTCTCTACATATATGTCTCCATTTCTTCCCTATAAACAGGTTCATCAGTACCATTTTTCTGGGTTCCATATATATGCATTATTGTACAAGGCTTGTTTTTCTTTTTCTGACTTACTTCGTGCTAAGCTCCTTGAGTCACGTTGGACTCTTTGCGACCCTATGGACTGTAGCCCTTGCCAGGCTCCTCTGTCCATGGGATTCTCCAAGCAAGATCACTGGAGTAGATCACCAAGCCCTCCTCCAGGGGATCTTCCCAACCCAGGGATCAAACGCACATCTCTTATGTCTCCTGCGCTGGCAGGCATGTTCTTTACCACTAGTGCTGCCTGGGAAGCCCTCCTGACTTACTTCACTCTGTATCTAAAGGGGCTTTGTGGTCAGGCACTCCTGGAACTGTCCTGCCTTTACACTGTTGTGCCTTTTTGATGCCAGAGAACAACGTCGCCGACTGATAAAAGCAAATACATGCCTTGAACATCAATTACACTCATTCATTGAAACAAACATCTTGGCTCATTTGCATCCCAAATCACCTTCTTTTTGACAGGGAAGTTGAACACGGTTTTTGTTTTTTTGTTTTTAACCCAAAGAACCTGAAGAAGGGCCTCAACTATTCTCTCCCTTTGTGCCAATGGCAGACTGGATGCTAGAAAAGCATCTGTGACTAATCAAAACAGGTTCCCCACACCCCCACTCCTCCACCAAACACTTAACTGGAGTTTCCTTGGCTGTGTTGGAGCCTAAACCTCATCACAGAGGGTTTACTCCAGGCCTCCAGGAAGAGGAAAATGACCCATGGCTATTTCAAGAAAGCATGAGTAGACACACAGTAACCCCTGAATAAACAGCACTCTCTCTAGGCACTCATCTTTAAAGCTGGGTTCATATAAAATTTGAATAGAAGGAATTGATGGTTGAGTACACATATTCTTTGGAGATCAAGTCTCTGCTGCATTTATTTTAAACTTATCAACCCACTCCAGTATTCTTGCCTGGAGTATTCTGTGGACAGAGGAGCCTGGTGGGTTACAGTCCATGGGGTCACAGAGAATCGGACATGACTGAAGTGACTTAGCACGCACACACAAAATAGGAGTGAGCCCCAGAATGACCTAGATGACAAGAGAATTAAGAAATCTAGGGTTTGAAGGAAGAAAATATTAGATGGGAAGATGAGAAAGAAGACCACTGGTCCACCTCCTTCAAAGGCCAAGGCCCATATAAACACTGTCACAGAATGTTCTCTGCATCTTACATTTTCAGCAGGGTGCCAAGCCGAGTTTGCTCTCCCAGCTATCCGATTCCAAAAGCTGAGTCTGAGAGCCAAGCCACACCACAAGGATGGGATAGATCCCAGAAGCAGCAAGTTCCTGGCTGCCAGCCAGCTCTTTTATTACTTATTAGCTTATTTTATATAGCCTTCAGCATGGCAAGAAAAGCTTCCTTTAATTATCAACAGGAATGAAGAAGCCACAAGGGGAAAATCAGAGTCAGGGAACTGCGGCTGCACAGATTACACCCGGGCTCTTATCAAAGCTGACGCAGGGGCCAGGCTGGGAAGATAGGGTGCTGGGAGCCAAAGGCTGTGTGGGGGTGGCACGTCTCAGTGCTGGGTAATTGTCCTGGAATGAATTCTCAACCAGGAGGATTTTTTTTTTTTTTTAGTTCTTCTTTCCTCTTCTGCCAGTTCAGAGAAGTTGAACACCAAAGTTGCCAGAGACAGAACAGATAGAAAAGATGCAACGTTTTTTGTGCAGTTGGCCTACACAGCAGAGGGGGATGGAGCTTCCAGATAGTGATGGAGGTGAGCTGATGCTCTTGATAAAGGCAACCTCTAGGTCTTCCCTGATGGCTCAGTGGCAAAAGAATCTGCTTGCCAAGGCAGGAGACACAGGTTCAATGCTTGGTCTGGGGAGATCCCACGGGCCTCAGAGTGCAGTTAAGCCCCTGCACCACACCTACTGAACCTGTGCTCCAGAGCCCTGGAGCTGCAGCTCCTGAGCCCCTGGGACGTCGAGCCTGTGCTCCTCGACTAAAGAAGCCGCCACAGTGAGAAGCCTGCGCACCTTAACCAGAGAGGAGCCCCTGATCCTGCAATGAGAGCAAAGCAACAAAGACCCAGTACAGCCAAAAAGAAATAAATGATTTTTTTTATTTTTAAAAAATTAAATAAAAGGCAGGCTCCAGACTTTGCATAAGTACTAAAAATTACCATCCGAGCCACCTTATGAGCAAGCAGAGACAGTGAGAGTGTAAGCACCTGGAGAACATTCGGGAAACCCTGCCCACACTCACCCATATCTCTTCCTCTGAGTTTCATGGTGTCTAAGAAATTGACAGGAGAGGTTCCTAGAGAAGACTGCCTTCTCCCTAAAGTTAATGACACCTTTTCATAAATGTCTCTATTTCACCAGCAAGAGCCTTTTGGGGAGAGAAGTGGAAATAGGCACAACAGGATCTCAGAAAGAGATGTTGGGAGTACAAGCTCCCTGACTTCTCAGGGCAGGAAAATTTCCAGAATGTAGCACTGAGGGGATCTTCTGATTGTGTACAACAGTACTATTCTCTTATGAGAAATTTCCTATGCTACACATTCTGTTAGCCTCCAGAAAGAAGACATGCCTAGTGCAATTCCAGGGGAATGGTGAGAGGAAGCAAATGCAGGGAGATGCTGAGAAAGGTCTGTTTCCATGGGCACTTGCAGAAAGAAAGTTAGCCTTCTGTTTGCAAAAAACCCTGGCACACATGAAAAAGGCCACCAGGACCTACAAAACCTTCGCCATGCAAAACTGAGACATCCTAGTAATAGGAAAAAATACTCCGCTGAGAGTCAGGTCAGCCTGTCTCACATAGTGAAAGGCTGGCTGGTGTGGGTAGCAGGCATCAGGCGGCTGGTGAGAACTTGTATCATTCTCCAGAGGACCAAAAGTTCCTGCCTAAAGTAGAGAAGACATGAACTATAAAATTTTGACAGTGAAAAAATTTGGAGAAACAGAGCAATGCTTTAGGCTCGAACTTTGTGAAGCTGTATTGAAAGAAGATGACCAACAGAGTCATGGGGATAATGCTCCTGACCTCTGGCAGGGCAGAGGCTGAAACGAACAAGCCTGTGAGCAGCAGGAACTGTAATCTGTGCCGCGCTCAGTCACCCGGTGTGCCCGACTCTTTGCGACCCCATGGACGTCACCCGCCAGGCTCCTCCATCCATGGGACTGTTCAGGCAAGAAAACTCCAGAGGGTTGCCACCTCTCATCCAGGGGATCTTACCCAGAGACTGAACCCATGGCCCCTGTGTCTCCTGCATTTCAGGCAGATTCTTTATCTGCTGAGCCTTCAGGGAAGCCTAGGAGCTGTAATACAAGAATGTATTATGGGAAAGAAAGAAAAGAGAAGAAAATAAAATGTGTATTTTCTTCATTTTGATAAGAACCTAAAATGTAAAAATGTTTGGCTTGCTGAACAGAGGCAAAGAACTACAAATTTGTATTTAATGTAAGTGTGGGGTTTCCCCTGTAATCCAGTAGCTAAGACTGCTTCCACTGCAGAGGGCATGGGTTCGATCCCTAGTCAGGGAACTAAGATCTCACATGCTGTGTGTTGCAGCCAAAGGCAGGGGGGGGACAAGCAGACTGTATTTCATATAACTGTGTTTATGATAGGAAATACCTGTGAAATCAAGTCCTTCGAAGCACTTTGACATATAACTAAATATGTCTCCCTTAATTTTAATTTTTTTTCTTTTGTTGACCCTTTCTTTTGGGGTTTCTTTCCATTTTGAAACATGTTCTGAACTTTTGTATCTTAAAAATCATCTCAGAAAATACAGAAAGCTTTCCTTTGGTGTTTCCTCCTCGTCTACCATCCCATCTTTCAGTCTCGTAGAATAGCCAGAAGAGCTGTGCGCACTTGGTTACCGTGGGCTGCCTTCCATTTCACTACAAGTCCTGCTTCCTTCCTCCCTCACTTCCTGATTCCCCGAAATCTGGCTTTTACCTCCCAGCTGCTACTGAAATCTATTGTCCTTCCATGGGGCAGTAACCTTCTAATCACTGTTACTCCCTTTTTCAGGCTTCATCCTTTTAAAATGCCACATTTTAGGGACTTCTTTAAACGATGGTCCAGTGGTTAAGTCTCAGTGCTCCCAATGCAGGGAGCCCAGGTTTGATCCCTGCTCGGGGAACTAGATCCCACATTCTGCACCACACACTGCAACTAAGACCTGGAACAATCAAATAATACTTTTTTTAAGCCACAGTTTAACCTGTTGAAAGCCCCATCCTTCCTAACTTGTCCTGGATTTCTTCTCTTTCTCTCTTGTTGGCAGTACTAAATGTGTTATTATTTTGCAGTGGTAAATACTACAGTTCTGTATGATGGACATGGGGATTGCTTTTTAATAAAAAAAATTTATTGAAGTATAGTTGATTTACAATGTTGAGTTCATTTATGCTATACAGCAAAGTGATATAGATATCATTTATATACACCCTTTTTCATATTATTTTCCATCATGGTTTATCACAGGATATTGAAAATAGTTCCCTGTGCTATAGCATAGGACCTAGTTGTTTATCCATCCTGTATATAATAGCTTGCATCTGCTAACCCCAAACCCCCAATACATCTTCACCCTCCCCACCTGCTCATAATTACAAGTCTGTTCTCTATGTCTGTGAGTCTTCTTCTGTCTTGTAGATAAATTCTACATATAAATGATATATGGTATTTGTCTTTTTCTTTCTTTTTTTTAAAGCATTTTATTTTATATTGGAGTATATCCCATTAACTGGTGGCTCAGCTGGTAAAAAAAATCCACCTGCAATGTGGGAACCTGGTTGTGATCCCTGGGTTGGGAAGATCCCCTGGAGAAGGGAATGGGTACCCACTCCAATATTCTGGCCTGGAGAATTC
Organism: Cervus canadensis; assembly: GCF_019320065.1. NCBI lineage: Eukaryota > Metazoa > Chordata > Mammalia > Artiodactyla > Cervidae > Cervus > Cervus canadensis. The sequence continues at coordinate 4,927,443 of NC_057415.1, read as the reverse complement.
CATGGACTGTATAGTCCATGGGGTGGCAAAGAGTCGGACACGACTGAGTGACTTTCACTTTCTCTGTAGCCCATTAACTATGTTGTGATGGTTTAAGTGGACAGCGAAGGGACTCAGCCATACACATACCTGTATCCATTCTCCCCCAAACTCCTCTCCTATCCAGGCTGCCACATAACATTGAGCAGAGTTCCACGTGCTATACAGTAGGTCCTTGTTGACTATACATTTTAAACATAACAGAGTGTACATGTCCATCCCAAACTCCCTAATTAGGAGACGGGGACTATTGAATCTACAGCAGCAGAACGTCAAATATGGGGAAACCACTATATGGAGGGAACAGCTATAATTAATACTCAGATTTTCACTGGGCAGAGGGTTGTGCCCTCAGCCCTCCCGCTGCTTACTGACCGACTGTACAGCACACCAAGGCCATTCCTTGGAACCTCATGCTCTGGAGATACATTTCAGTTGCTTCTGACCCAAATGAAACATTTAAGGACATGGATCTTGGGCAGTGTCCAGGGAATCGCCTACATTTCCACATTGCTGCTGTTTTCCTTAGCTTTGCTAAGACAGATATAGATTACTCAAACCTAAAGGATACATTGACTTTGATCAGCCCTGATTCTTTTCTATCTCAACTTTGCCTTCACAAATGGTGTGGCTTTTAGAAAATGTAGCGGATGGCTTGGAGGGAAGCAAGACACTGGGTTTTCTATGTTGCCCCCACTCTCTGTTCCCTAATTGCTGGAAACAAACAAGCCCTGAATTTTAGTCACCATCTCCTATACCAAATATAGGATAGACCATCATTATACATGCACGACTCTAATGTCATAAAGTGAACAGAAACTAAAGAGCCACTTGATGAAGATGAAAGAGGAGAGTGAAAAAGCTGGCTTAAAACTCAACGTTTAAAAAATGAAGATCATGGCATCCAGTCCCATCACTTCATGACTAACAGGAGAAAAAGTGGAAGCAGTGACAAATTTTATTTTCTCAGGGTCCAAAAAAAGTCACCGTGGATGGTGACTACAACCATGAAATTAAAAAACACTTCCTCCTTGGAAGGAAAGCTATGACAAGCCTAGACAGCATATTAAAAAACAGAGACATCACTTTGCCAACAAATGTCCATACAATCACAGCTATGGTTTTTCTAGTAATCATGTATGGATATGAGAGTTGGACCATAAAGAAGGCTGAGCACTGAAGAACTGATGCTTTCAAATTGTGCTGGAGAAGACCATTGAGAGTCCCTTGGACTGCAAGGAGATCAAGCCAGTCAACCCTAAAGCAAATCAATCTTAAATAGTCATTAGAAGGACTGATGCTGAAGCTGAAGCTCCAATATTTTGGCCACCTGATGTGAAGAGCCAACTCATTGAAAAAGACCTGATACTGGGAAAGATTGAGGGCAGGATAAGAAGTGGGTGGCAGAGAATGAGATGGTTGGATGGCATCACTGACTCTGGACATGAGTTTGAGCAAACTCCAGGAGATAGTAAAAGACAGGGACACCTGCTATGCTGCAATCCACAGGGTCACAAAGAGTCATACATGACTTAGCAACTGAAACAGATCACCAGCCCAGGTTGGATGCATGAGACAAGTGCTCAGGGCTGGTGCACTGGGAAGACCCAGAGGGATGGGGTGGGGAGGGAGGTGCAAGGGGGGATCGGGATGGGGAACACATGTAAATCCATGGCTGATTCAAGTCAATGTATGGCAAAAACCACAACAATATTTTAAAGTAATTAGCCTCCAACTAATAAAAATAAATGAAAAAAAAAATAGAATTAAGATTAGGTAAACAAAACCTTAAGAGAACTATTTTGGCCAGACTTTTTTTAAATGTTTATTCAGTTTCTTTTTGCTGTTGTTAAATTTTTGCCTAAAAATTCTATTTACAGACCAAAATGACAGCATTACTGGGTTTGGACTCTTTAAGAGTTAACAGAAGCAGCAACTGTTAACTGATTTCCCTTATTGGCGCTTATGGGTTTTTTTAACTACAGCTTGCAGAGCAATAAGTTATAGGACCACTGGGAATGGCAGGAATCAATCAATTAACAATGGCTTCCAAACACATGCAATGTTTCTAGCACTGGCCAGACATCACAAGGGAGAAAATGAGGCAAAATATCATTCCTTACATCTGGAAGCTTGGCATACAGTTGCCGGGGGTGGGGGTTAGGAGGAACTAACACATCCAGAGAAAGATAACAAACAATACCAGGTAGCAAATGAAATGAAGACGTTGAATCCACAGTTCCGTTCAAGGATAAAGTTTCTCCAGGTGTTCCAGCTGTTCTTACGCCATCTACTCCCCCATTTCCTGCTGGGTCAAGTGTCCCATAGTAAATTATCCTGCAGAGAGGAAATGTTACTCAACCTGACATCGCTGTGCTCCATCACACCCTCTCACACACCTGCTCACAACCTCACATCCTTCACGCACCTGTCATCACCCACCAAACACTCCTCTCCTCTAGCCTATACGTCAGTCTATAAATTTAGATCCTAATTTTTCCATGTAGATCGGACACTCCTCCTAAACATGCAAACCCCGAATGAGGAGTAGATGTCACTTAACAAAAAAAAAAAAAAAGAACTGTGGGAAATACATCCAAGCAAAAGTTTCTACTTCTCCTTTGACAATAACTGTGAAGAGAAACCAGAGTGCATGCGAATAATGACAGAGAGAACAGGAGAACTTCAAGAAAGGAGAGTTTCCTAATGAAGAGAGCATTTTCTGGGGAGTTAGAGGTCCTGAGTTCTAAAGACGACATGGATCTTTTCTTATGCTATAACTTGGAAAAGACCCCAGTGCTGAGAAAGACTGAAGGCAAAAGGAGAAGAGGGCAGCAGAGGATGAGGTGGTTCGACAGCATCACCGATTCAACGGATGGGAACTTGGGCGAATTCCGGGAGATGGTGAGAGCCCGGGAGGCCTGGTGTACTGCAGTCCACGGGGTTGCAGAGAGCGGGACAGGACTTGGCGACCGAACAAAAATAACAAAATTTGGGGCATGACCACTGTGCCTTTGAGTTTTCTCATCTCTCAAATGAAAGTAGTGAATATTACATCTCCCCCGCCTACCTCATAGGGTTGTTATAATTTTCCAATGTGATAAGTATGTAAAATCATCCTGTAAAATGCAAATTACTATATAACCTGGTTAACAGCTCTATTGAAAACCAGGGATGATACTCAAAATATTTATTGACTCATGTGGTGTTAGCAGAGATTCATGCTAGCAGTGGGGGAAAACACCAACCGGCAGAATGTCATCCTTGTCTCAGCAAGTCTACAGACAGCACAGTGGTGTATAACCAGTACACTCTGTATATGTACTATATACGCAGCATGTATGACCAGAAAAACGTGGGCAAAGCCTTCTGTGGGAGCTGCCCCCTTCACAGACAAGCATTTGTTAAGGAACCCCATGGACAGAGGGCCACGGCCCATGGTGTCACAAAAAGTCGGACACGACTGAAGTGACCGAGCACACACACACACAGCTAATGGTAATATAACTTTTTAAACCAAAACAAGAATTTTTCAAAGAATAATAAAAGTTAAATACATGGATAAAAATGTCAGTTCAATCATCACATTTCCACATACATTTTTTAAAATTAATTTCATTGAAGTAGAGTTGTTTTATAATGAATCAGCCACACATATATCCCCTCCCTTTTGGACTTCCCAGTGAGGTCACCACTGTGCATTAAGTAGAGTTCCCTCTGTTACATGATATGTTCTCATACTTTTAAGCATTGTTCACCATATAAAAGCATAACAACTGTCCAGAGGACTTCTCTATACTTTCACCTCTAAACCAGCTAATTAGCAAATAGCTAGCAACTGCCATATAAGTTCCTTGTCTTAGCTGATGCCAACCAAAAGTTTGTTTCCTTCAGACTAATGATCAAACAGGTTTCAGAAAGCATACCAATCCTTCAGCAGATGTCAGCTTTTTGCAAGCTGCTATGAATCAAATACACGCCACCCTAAACCGGTAGACTTCCCGGTATCTAATATGCGAGATGCCTTCTCATATGAAAGAGAAAAGGTCTGAACTTGGGCCCTATAATCGCCTAAAAGCCCCACTGTTAGGACTGATACATATCTAGGCATGTCTGGCAAACCGATGCGCTACACTTGCCAAATGTCTATTTGAATGAAGGATGAAGAAACCTCCCAGGGGAGAATTCACCCCAAGGGAAGAGAAGGTCAAACAGATAAGCGTGGCCAATGGGGTCAAAGAAGGGACAGTCCTCCCGTCGGCACGGTGTTTGTCACTAGACTTGAGGCCTACGGATGTGGTGGGGGTAAATAGCTGCAGGAGGGACAATTTGAAGCTTTCAGCTATTAAATTTGGGGCCATAAGCCACACTGCTTTAGTAAACTTGTATGCCTCTACAAACACGCCACCACTATCCCACCCACTTCTGGGGCCTCATGCACCCAGAACAAAAGCAGCTCTGTGAGAGCACTGTGGCATCCCCAGGGAGCAGCTGTACCCACGAATGCCCAGCAGATGGCAGCGGTGCCTGATCCAGGTAGTGGGGTCTGTGAAGGTCGTGCAAGGCAGGAGAAAAATGGTCAGTGCCCAGCAGACTCCACATGGCAGCTCACTGACTCCAGACGCTGGACCAGAAGTAGCTTCCAGGGAACAGAAGTCCAAGGGCCCGGAATAGAAATTAATTATTGAGATTTGGATTGCTCCCTAAGCTCAGGGCTCAAATCTAGGATTTTGCTTCTTTTCCATCTCCTCCCATTTTTAGGTGGTTTTTAAAGTCTATCTCAATGCCAATAACTTCAGTTTTATATCTCCATCCCAAACCTTTCTACTGTCCTCCAGACTCAGATGTCTAACCAGATGCTAGATATCTCCATGTGGACGGGCATTGTGCGTACTCAGTCGCTCAGTTGTGTCCAACTCTTTGTGACCCCTCCAGGTTCCTCTGTCTATGGAATTTTCCAGATAAGAATACTAGAGTGGGCTATCATTTCCTTCTCCAGGGTACCTTCCTGATCCAGGAATCAAACCCACCTCTTCTGCATTGGCCGGTAGACTCTTTACTGCTGAGACACCAGGGAAGCCCATGTGTATATCACATGGAATACATTCAGAACCGGACTCCTAATCTTCTCCCCTCAACGTATCCTCAATCTGCAGCTGGTGGGGCCTACATCCTCCCAATTCATCAGGCCAAAATTCGTGCAATCATTTTTAACTCCTGTCTTTTTCTCCCCTTCACATCCAATCCATCAGCAAATACTAGAATCCAGTAACTTCTTTCAGTCTATGCAGCTTCTACTTTGATCTAAGGGACTACTTCTCTTGCCTGATCACTTCAGGGCATTGAAGCATGGAATTGGAGCTCAAACACTTATCTCTCTAGTGCCAGAAGACAGTGGGAAAAAGTAGGCCAGCGATTTGATTTCAATTAAAACCCTGAAATTAGAAAACTCATGAAACCTCTATAAGGATCAGCCAGTTCAGTTCAGTCACTCTTCAGTTCAGTGTCCAACTCTTTGCCACCCCATGGCAGCACACCAGGATTCCACGTCCAATACCAACTCCCAGAGCTTGCTCAAACTGATGTCCATCGAGTTGGTGATGCCATCCAACCATCTTATCCTTTGTCGTCCTCTTCTCCTCTTGCCTTCAATCTTCCCCAGCATCGGGGTCTTTTCCAGTGAGTCAGCTCTTCACATCAGGTGGCCAAAGTATAAGGATATGCATGTTCAATATTCATCAAATAAAATTAATGACGCAGGGTCGCTCCTATCAAAACCCCTCCATTGCTTTAGGACTCCACATACTGCTGTCCTCACAGGTGGTCTTTATTAAGGACACTAGCCAGTAGGGACCTTTTCTGGCCCTGAAACACCATAGAACTTAAAGGACATATATTTTGTCTACCAACTGACTACACTCTGTCTTGGATCGTGCACTGAGGGAGACCTGGGTTTGATACGTGGGTTGGGAAGATTCCCTGGAGAAGGGAAAGGCTACCCACTCCAGTATTCTGGCCTGGAGAATTTCATGGAATGTATAGTCCACGGGGTCACAAAGAATTGGACATGACTGAGAGACTTTAGCTTTCACTTCACTTTGGATCCTGCACTAATCTCTTCACAGGCATCTTGCTGCTCCAGTTAGATGAGGAGGCAGAGGTTCAGCTTGAGCCAGAAATGGGATATGGCTAAGTCTGAGCAGTCTAGCCTGTGTGATGACTCATAGTTGCAGTCACCTTACTTTCCCTGCATAGGAGGTCTCTGCTGAAAATTTTGAGCATGTGGGTGTGTGCATCTCAAGATGCGGAGAGCAAGACCAGGGGCTGGAGAGAGCCGAGTGTCTGACTTCAGATATCATTTCCTTGCTCAACCTGAGAGTTCAAGTCTGAGCCCAACAGAGAGGACATGTGCTAGCAAAGCTGAGGGAGGTTTTTTTCTTTTTCTTGAGGAAAAAGGGAGCTAAGCTCTCATGTTTTGATTTGTTGTTGTTCAGTCACTCAATCCTGTCTGACTCTTTGTGACCCCATGGACTGCAGCACACCAGGCTTCCCTGTCCTTCATCATCTCCCGGAGCTTGCTCAAACTCATGTCCATTGAGTCAGTGATGCCATCCAACCATCTAGTCCTCTGTCATCCCCTTCTCCTCCTGCCCTCAATCTTTCCCAACATCAGGGTCCTTTCCAGTGAGTCAGCTCTTCACATCAGGTGGCCAAAGTATTGGAGCTTCAGCTTCAGCCTCATTCCTTCCAATGAATATTGAGGGTTGATTTCCTTTAAGATTGACTGGTTTGATCTCCTTGTAGTCTAAGGGACTCTCAAGAGTCTGTCTTCTCCAACACCACAGTTCAAAAGCATCAATTCTTCGGTGCTCAGCCTTCATTATGGTCCAACACTCACATCCATACATAATTACTGGAAAAACCATAGCTTTGACTAGACAGACCTTTGTTGGCAAAGTGATGTCTCTGATTTTTAATACGCTGTCTAGCTTTGTCATAACTTTTCTTCCAAGGAGCAAGCGTCTTTTAAATTCATGACTTCAGTCACCATGTGCAGTGATTTTGGAGCCCAAGAAAATAAAGTCACTCAGTGTTTCCATTGTTTCTCCATCTATTCACTATGAAGTGATGGAACCAGACACCATGACCTTCATTTTTTGAATATTGAGTTTTAAGTCAGCTTTTTCACTTTCCTCTTTTGTTTTCATCAAGAGGCTCCTCAGTTCCTCCGCTTTCTGCTGTAAGGGTGAAGTTATCTGTATGTCTAACGTTATTGATATTTCTCCCAGCAATCTTGATTCCAGCTTGTGCTTTATCCTGCCTGGCATTTCACATGATGTGCTCTGCATAGAAGTTAAATAAGCAGGGTGACAATATACAGCCCTGACACACTCCTTTCCCAATTTGGAACCAGTCCGTTTTTCCATGTACAGTTCTAACTGTTGCTTCTTGACCTGCATACAGGTTTCTCAGGAGGCAGGTAAGGTGGTCTGGTATTCCCATCTCTTGAAGAATTTTCCACAATTTGTTGTGATCCACACAGTCAAAGGCTTTAGTGTAGCCAGTAAAGCAGATGTTTTTCTGGAACTCTCTTGCTTTTTCGATGATCCAACAGATGTTGGCAATTTGATCTCTGATTCCTCTTCCTTTTCTAAATCCAGCTTGAACATCTGGAAGTTCTTGGTTCATGTACTCTTGAAGCCTTGCTTGGAGAATTTTGAGCATTACTTTGCTAGCATGTGAAATAACTGCAATTGTGCAGTAGTTTGAACATTCTTTGGCATTGCCTTTCTTTGGGATTGGAATGAAAACGGACCTTTTCCAGTCCTGTGGCCACTGCTGAATTTTCCAAATTTACCAGCATATTGAGTGAAGCATTTTAACAGCATCATCTTTTATGATTTGAAATAGCTCAGCTGGAATTCCATCACCTCCACTAGCTTTGTTTGTAGTGATTTGATGCCCATATGATAAAGATAAGTACATGATAAAGAGAAGCATTCAATATGATAAAGAAGCCCATCTGATAAAAGAAGCATACTGCCTGCATCTGGAGGTTTCAGCCTATCAGGCAGGTTTAGGGAGGGTTAGGGCTACCAAGGAGCTTCTCTGGTGGCTTAGAAGGTAAAAAATCTGCCTGAAGTACAGGAGACTCAGGTTCGATTCCTTGGTCAAGAAGATTCCCTGGAGAAGGGAATGACTACCCACTCCAGTATTCTTGCCTAGAGAATTCCAAGGACAGAGGAGCCTGGCAGGCTGCAGTTCATGGGGTCACAAAGAGTCAGACACAACTGAACAACTAGCACTTTGACTTTCATAGGGCTACCAAAAGCAGATTTGGAGCCCATTAAAATAAAAAAAAAAAAAAAAAAAGAATTTCAGGGCGGTCCAGTGGAAGAATCCACCTTCTCATGCCAGGCACACAGTTCGATCCCTAGTTAAGGAACTAAGATCCCACATGTTGCAGTGTAACTGAGCCCATGTGATACAACAAAGAGCCCTCAGCCACAATAAAGACCCAGCCTACCCAGAACTTTTTTTTTTTTTAATTTCATTCCCCCTTCAATCACAGGTGGGCTAAACTCTTTGCTACCAGTTTATATTGGTGATTTACAGAGTCAGACTGACTCCTGTCTGAATCTCTAAGTTCAATCATCAGCATCTCCCCACCTCTGCTATGCTGGTAACTGCCAGGTTGGTAACACGGGGCCAAAGCAAAGTCCCTCTCATCAGACACAGCATCCCAGGAGGGCATGGTGCAATAACAGTAGTCTGGGGCTGCCCCCCAGGTACCATCAGGCACTTGGGCCCAGAGTGAGATGAAATGAGATCATTCATGAGAACTCACAGAACATGCCCAGGAGGAAATAACAGGGTGGGTGGTAGGGAACTGAGGGTTGAAGTTCCTACTTTGTTCAAGGAGTTATCCTGATCTGGAGGAATTTGAATGATTTCTTTCACAGTGACCTCATTTGAGACCATAGATCAGTGAGGGTGTGAGAAGCTTGAGGCTGATGCAGACTGAGTAAGTAGAAGGTCCAGGAGGTTCACTTACCTGGAGCATCTGAGACCATTAATATAATGGATTCTAGTAAGTGGGTTTTTCAAAAGTGGAAATAAGTAACATGCATCCCTTTTTAAATCAGGGAGCTCAGAAGCTGAAGTGAGTGTCAGATTCAATCTCTAGGAGTGGAATTGGGAAAGTCATGTAATCTCACTGAGCTTTCATTTTCTTTAAAATGTTTTTAAAAATAGCAATTCCTAGTCTGATTTACTTGAGAGTTGGCAGGGTAAATACTGAAATCATGTATGTGAAAATGCATTACAAACTATGCAGTGATAGTCACTCAGTCGTGTCCAACTCTATAGACCTCATGGGCTATAGCCCACTAAGCTCCTCTGTCCATGGAATTCTTCAGGCAATTATACCAGAGTGGGCTGCTATTCCCTTTCCAAGGGATAATTCCAACTCAGGAATCAAACACAGGTTTCCTGCATAGAAGGCAGATTCTTTACCATCAGAGCCACCAGGGAACCATTACAAACTATAAGGCACTATTAACCTAAAATACTATTATTCATATAATAATGTTTCTATGCATATAACTTAAGGTTGAAGAGACACTGAAATTTTTCTAATTTTATCTCATTAGCTAAATATTTACCAATAGTTATTTGCCCTCATTAGCCAAATAACAAAACATAGTTGATTAACCATCCAGTTCGCCTTGCAACACTGAAATTTTAAAGAAATCCTAAGAAATAAGCTCTTGGCCTTTTCAGATGTTTGAGGCCAGTTACTCATTACTGAAGTGCCCCATGGCTTCCCTGGTGGCTCAGTGGTAAAGAATCCACCTGCCAGTGCAGAAGACACAGGTTCGATCCCTGATCCAGGAAGATTCCACAGGCCACGAAGCAACTAAGCCTATGTGCCACAACTTCTGAGCCTGTGCTCCAGAGCCCGGGAGCTGCAACTATGGAACCCATGTGCCACAGTTACTGAAGCCCATGCACCCTAGAGCCTGTGCTCTCCACAACAAGAGAAGCCACCCAATGAGAAGCCCGCACACCACAACTAGAGAGGAGCCTGCGAAACAACAAAGGCCCAATGCAAACAAAAATAAATTAAAAAATTATAAGAAAAGAAATGCCCCAAATATCCTGAGTATCTTTCACATCAAACACTAAGGGAGAAAAAAATCTTAATTTGAAAGTTATCTTATTACTTACACAACATAAGGTATCCCATGTAAGCCATCTTGTTTTGTATCCTCCTTAGAGTTTTAATTTCAGATGATGCTTTGTAACCTTCAAACATTTTCATATCACTGAGCCTCTTATTCTGTTCGCACGTGTCAGCCTCCCAATACTACACCTAAAGGACTTGGCTAGGGACTTTCTTCCCCCATGCTGATGCCCTCCACTGGGAGACAGCATGTCTCAGGCTTCTGTTTCTTAGGGAAGAGATGGCCTAACTGCTTTTATTATTTCCTGCCATTTAGTTGCTAGGTTGTGCCCGACTCCTTATGACCCCATTGACTGCAGCACTCCAGTCTCCCCTGTCCTTCACTATCTCTTGGAGTTTGCTCAAACTCATGTCCATTGAGTTGGTGATATTTATCCTATTTTCCAACCTAGGGAAATGAACCACATTTTATGTTTTGGTTCTGGCACTACATAAATAACAAACTAATACTCTGTTCCCATCAGGCATTTTTTTTTTTTTTTTCCTGACCAGATCATTCAGTTTGTGACATAATCTCATAGACATTACAAAGATCTGGAGAAAGCACATTCTTCCTTACATTGACTTTGAATTTCTATTTCTTTTTTATTGGTGTATAATTAAAAAACAATAAAATGCACAGATCATGAGTGTTTAGAGTTTTAACAAGTGAATTCACCACATAACCAGCTGAAACGTGATGCAACACCATGAACATGAGAGAAATCCATCAGCAGCACTGATGACAAAACAGTCCACTGAGCTGTGACACAGCTTCCACCTGAACTAGCTTTTATGACCCTCAGAATGGGTTTCCCAAGTCAATGAGATTCAAGTAGATTTGTAGAGAAGACTCTCGACACTGATTCTGTCCAAATCTGATGCTAATTTGGGGTTCAAACATCTAGTAGATTTGTACACATCTGTAGATATTTTCTGATTATAAAGGTAACTTACATTTTTTTAATCAGAAAATCTTTTAAAAAGTAAAATACACAGAACTATTTTATAAATTCAAAATTTGACCTCTATGTAATGCAAAGAAAAAAAATAACCATAATCCTACCACCCAGTCAAAATCAATATGAGCTTTGTGTCATACAATCTTCTTTTAAATAAACATTTTACAGATAGATAGATGTATGTGCATGTGCATGCATGCTCAGTTGCTCAGTTGTGTTTGACTCTTTTGTGACCCCATGGACTGTAGCCCGCCAGGCTCCTCTGTCCATGGGATTTCCCAGGCAAGATACTAGAGTGGGTTGGCATTTCCTTCTCCAGGGAATCTTCCTGACCCAGGGATTGAATCCATGTCTATTGCATATTCAGGTGGATTCTTTTTTTTTTTTTTTTAATTGGAGGCTAATTACTTTACAATATTGTAGTGGTTTTGCCATACATTGACATAAATCAGCCATGGGTGTACATTTGTTCCCCATCCTGAGCCCCCCTCCCACCTCCCTCCCCATCCCTTCCCTCTGGGTCATCCCAGTGCACCACCCCAAGTACCCTGTCTCATGTCTCATGGACTGGCGATCTGTTTCACATAGAATATACATGTTTCAATGCTATTCTCTCAAATCATCCCACCCTCGCCTTCTCCCACAGAGTCCAAAAGATTGTTCTATACATCTGTGTTTCTTTTGCTGTCTCTCATATAGGGTTATCATTACCATCTTTCTAAATTCCATATATATGCGTTAGTATACTGGGAGGGATTGGGGGCGGGAGGAGAAGGGGACGACAGAGGATGAGATGGCTGGATGGCATCACCAACTCGATGGGCATGAGTTTGAGTAAACTCTGGGAGTTGATGATGGACAGGGAGACCTGGCTTGCTGCGATTCATGGGGTCGCAAAGAGTCAGACGGACTGAGTGACTGAACCGAACTGACTGATACTGTATTGGTGTTTTTCTTTCTGGCTTACTTCACTCTGTATAATAGGCTCCAGTTTCATCCACCTCATTAGAACTGATTCAAATGCATTCTTTTTAGTGGCTGAGTAATATTCCATTGTGTATATGTACCACAGCTTTCTTATCCATTCGCCTGCTGATGAACATCTAGGTTGCTTCCATGTCCTGGCTATTATAAACAGTGGTGTGATCAACATTGGGGTACACGTCTCTCTTTCAGTTCTGGTTTCCTCAGTATGTATGCCGAGCAGTGGTATTGCTGGGTCATATGGCAGTTCTATTTCCAGTTTTTTAAGGAATCTCCACACTGTTCTCCATAGTGGCTGTACTAGTCTGCATTCCCACCAACAGTGTAAGAGGGTTCCTTTTTCTCCACACCCTCTCCAGCATTTATTGTTTGCAGACTTTTGGATAGCAGCCATTATGACTGGCGTGAAATGGTACCTCATTGTGATTTTGATTTGCATTTCTCTGATAATGAGTGATGTTGAGCATCTTTTCATGTGTTTGTTAGCCATCTGTATGCCTTCTTTGGGGAAATGTCTGTTTAGTTCTTTGGCCCATTTTTTGATTGGGTCATTTATTTTTCTGGAATTGAGCTACAGGAGCTGCTTGTATATTTTTGAGATTAATTATTTGTCAGTTGCTTCATTTGCTATTATTTTCTCCCACTCTGAAGGCCATCTTTTCACCTTGCTTATAGTCTCCTTCGTTGTGCAAAAGCTTTTAAACTTAATTAGGTCCCATTTGTTTATTTTTGCTTTTATTTCCAATATTCTTGGAGGTGGGTCACAGAGTATCCTGCTGTTGAGTATCCTGGAGTTGTATGGTTTCTGGTCTTATGTTTAGATCTTTAATCCATTTTGAGTTTATTTTTGTGTATGGTGTTTATTTTTGTGTATGGTGTTAGAAAGTGTTCTTTTACAAGTGGTTGACCAGTTTTCCCAGCACCACTTGCTAAAGAGATCGTCTTTCCTCCATTGTCTATTCTTGCCTCCTTTGTCAAAGATAAGGTGTCCATAGGTGTATGGATTTATCTCTCTGCTTTCTATTTTGTTCCATTGATCTATATTTCTGTCTTTGTGCCAGTACCATACTGTCTTGATGACTGCGGCTTTGTAGTAGAGCCTGAAGTCAGGCAGGTTGATTCCTCCAGTTCCATTCTTCTTTCTCAAGATTGCTTTGGCTATTCAAGGTTTTTTGTATTTCCATACAAATTGTGAAATGATTTGTTCTAGTTCTGTGAAAAATACCGTTGGTAGCTTGACAGGGATTGCATTGAATCTATAGATTGCTTTGGGTAGAATAGCCATTTTGACAATATTGATTCTTCCAATCCATGAGCATGGTATGTTTCTCCATCTGTTTGTGTCCTCTTTGATTTCTTTCATCAGTGTTTTATAGTTTTCTATGTATAGGTCCTTTGTTTCTTTAGGTAGATATACTCCTAAGTATTTTATTCTTTTTGTTGCAATGGTGAATGGTATTGTTTCCTTAATTTCTCTTTCTGTTTTTTCATTGTTAGTGTATAGGAATGCAAGGGATTTCTGTGTGTTAATTTTATATCCTGCAATTTTACTATATTCATTGATTAGCTCTAGTAATTTTCTGGTGGAGTCTTTAGGGTTTTTTATGTAGAGGATCATGCCATCTGCAAACAGTGAGAGTTTTACTTCTTCTTTTCCAGTCTGGGTTCCTCTTATTTCTTTTTCTGCTCTGATTGCTGTGGCCAAAACTTCCAAAACTATGTTGAATAGTAGTGGTGAGAGTGGGCACCCTTGTCTTGTTCCTGACTTTAAGGGAAATGCTTTCAATTTTTCACCATTGAGGATAATGTTTGCTGTGGGTTTGTCATATATAGCTTTTATTATGTTGAGGTATGTTCTTTCTATTCCTGCTTTCTGGTGGGGTTTTTTTTTTTTTTATCATAAATAGATGTTGAATTTTGTCAAGGCTTTCTCTGCATCTATTGAGATAATCATATGGTTTTATCTTTCAATTTGTTAATGTGGTGTATTATACTGATTGATTTGTGGATATTGAAGAATCCTTGCATCCCTGGGATAAAGCCCACTTGGTCATGATGTATGATTTTTTTAATAGGTTGTTGGATTCTGTTTGCTAGAATTTTGTTAAGGATTTTTGCATCTATTTTCATCAGTGATATTGGCCTGTAGTTTTCTTTTTTTGTGGCATCTTTGTCTGGTTTTGGTATTAGGGTGATGGTGGCCTCATAGAATGAGTTTGGAAGTTTACCTTCCTCTGCAATTTTTTGGAAGAGTTTGAGTAGGATAGATGTTAGCTCTTCTCTAAATTTTTGGTAGAATTCAACTCTGAAGCCATTGGTCCTGAGCTTTTGTCTGCTGGAAGATTTCTGATTACAGTTTCGATTTCCATGCTTGTGATGGGTCTGTTAAGATTTTCTATTTCTTCCTGCTTCAGTTTTAGAAAGTTGTACTAAGAATTTGTCCATTTCTTCCAAGTTAGCCATTTTGTTGGCATATAGTTGCTGATAGTAGTCTCTTATGATCCTTTGTATTTCTGTCTTTTCTGTTGTGATCTCTTCATTTTCATTTCCAATTTTGTTGATTTGATTCTTCTCCCTTTATTTCTTGATGAGTCGGGCTAATGGTTTCTCAATTTTACTTATCTTCTCAAAGAACCAGCTTTTGGCTTTGTTCATTTTTGCTATGGTCTCTTTTGTTTCTTTTGCATTTATTTCTGCCCTAATTTTTAAGATTTCTTTTCTTCTACTAACCCTGGGGTTCTTCATTTCTTCCTTTTCTAGTTGCTTTAGGTGTAGAGTTAGGTTATTTATTTGACTTTTTCTTGTTCCTTGAGGTAAGCCTGTATTGCTATGAGCCTTCCCCTTCACACTGCTTTGACAGTGTCCCATAGGTTCTGGGTTGTTGTGTTTTCATTTTCATTTGTTTCTATGCATATTTTGATTTCTTTTTTTATTTCTTCTGTGATTTGTTGGTTATTCAGCAGAGTGTTGTTCAGCCTCCATATGTTGGAATTTTTAATAGTTTTTCTCCTGTAATTGACATCTAATGTTACTGCATTATGATCAGAAAAGATGCTTGGAATGATTTCATTTTTTTTGAATTTACCAAGGCTAGATTTATGGCCCAGGATGTGATCTGTTCTGGAGAAGTTTCCATGTGCAATGAGTAAAAGGTGAAATTCATTGTTTTGGGGTGAAATGTCCTATAGATATCAATTGGGTCTAAGTGGTCCGTTGTATCATTTAAAGTCTGTATTTCCTTGTTAATTTTCTGTTTAGTTGATCTATCCATAGGTGTGAGTGGGGTATTAAAGTCTCCCACTATTATTATGTTATTGTTAATTTCCCCTTTCATACTTGTTAGCATTTGCCTTACATATTGCAGTGTTCCTATGTTGGGTGCATATATATTTATAATTGTTATATCTTCTTGGATTGATCCTTTGATCATTATGTAGTGTCCTTCTTTGTCTCTTTTCACAGCCTTCATTTTAAAGTCTATTTTATCTGATATGAGTATTGCTACTCCTGCTTTCTTTTGGTCTCTGTTTGCATGGAATATCTTTTTCCAGCCCTTCACTTTCAGTCTGTATGTGTCCTTTGTTTTGAGGTGGGTCTCTTGTTGACAACACATATAGGGGTCTTGTTTTTGTATCCATTCAGCTAGTCTTTGTCTTTTGGTCGGGGCATTCAACCCATTTACATTTAAGGTAATTATTGATAAGTATGATCCTGTTGCCATTTACTTTGTTGTTTTGGGTTCGAGTTTATAAAACCTTTCTGTGTTTCCTGTCTAGAGAAGATCCTTTAGCATTTATTGGAGGGTGGTTTGGTGGTGCTGAATTCTCTCAGCTTTTGCTTGTCTGTAAAGCTTTTGATTTCTCCTTCATATTTGAATGAGATCCTTGCTGGGTACAGTAATCTGGGTTGTAGGTTTTTCTGAGTATGTCCTGCCATTCCCTCCTGGCCTGAAGAGTTTCTGTTGAAAGATCAGCCGTTATCCTTATGGGAATCCCCTTGTGGGTTATTTGTTGTTTTTTCCCTTGCTGCTTTTAATATTTGTTCTTTGTGTTTGATCTTTGTTAATTTGATTAATATGTATCTTGGTGTGTTTTGCCTTGGGTTTATCCTGTTTGGGGCTCTCTGGGTTTCTTGGACTTGGATGACTATTTCCTTCCCCATTTTAGGGAAGTTTTCAACTATTATCTCCTCAAGTATTTTCTCGTGGTCTTTCTTTTTGTCTTCTTCTTCTGGGACTCCTATGATTCGAATGTTGGGGCATTTAACATTGTCCCAGAGGTGTTTGAGGTTGTCCTCATTTCTTTTAATTCTTTTTTCTTTTTTCCTCTCTGCTTCATTTATTTCTACCATTCTATCTTCTACCTCACTTATCCTATCTTCTGCCTCTGTTATTCTACTGTTGGTTCCCTCCAGAGTGTTTTTTTATCTCATTTATTGCATTATTCATTATATATTGACTCTTTTTTATTTCTTATAGGTTCTTGTTAAACATTTCTTGCATCTTCTCAATCCTTGTCTCCAGGCTACTTATCTGTAACTCCATTTTGTTTTCAAGATTTTGGATCATTTTTACTATCATTATTCTGAATTGTTTTTTGGGTAGACTCCCTATCTCCTCCTTTTTTGTTTGGTTTGGTGGGCATTTATTCTGTTCCTTTACCTGCTGAATATTTCTCTGCCTTTCCATTTTGTTTATATTGCTGCGTTTGGGGTGGCCTTTCCGCATTCTGGCAGTTTGTGGTTCCTCTTTATTGTGGAGGTTCCTCACTGTGGGTGGGGTTGAATGGGTGGCTTGTCAAGGTTTCCTAGTTAGGGAAGCTTATGTCGGTGTTTTGGTGGATGGAGCTGGATTTCTTCTCTCTGGAGTGCAATGAAGTGTCCAGTAGTGAGTTTTGAGATGTCTATGGGTTTGGTGTGACTTTGGGCAGCCTGTATATTGAACCTTAGGTCTAAGTTCCTGTGTTGCTGGAGAATTTGAGTAGTATGTCTTGCTCTGGAACTTGCTGGCCCTTGGGTGGTACTTGGTTTCAATGTAGGTGTGGAGGCTTTTGGATGAGCTCTTATTGATTAATGTTCCCTGCAGTCAGGAGTTCTCTGGTGTTCTCAGGGTTTGGACTTAAGCCTCCTGCCTCTGGTTTTCAGTCTTATTCTTACAGTAGCCTCAAGACTTCTCCATCTATACAGCACTGATGATAAAACATCTAGGTTAAAGATGAAAAGTTTCTCCACAGTGAGAGGTACACCCAGAGAGGTACACAGAGTTACATGGAGAAGAGAAGAGGGAGGAGGGAGATGGAGGTGACCAGGAGGAGAAGAGGGGGAATCAAAAGGGGAGAGAGCAAGATAGCCAGTAGTCACTTCCCGATGTGCTCTCCACAGTTTGGACCCCTCGGAGATGTTCACAGAGTTACACAGAGAAGAGAAGAGGGAGGAAGGAGACAGGTGACCAGGAGGAGAAAAGGGGGAATCAAAAGGAGACAGATCCAGCCAGTAATCAGTTCCCTAAGTGTTCTCCACAGCCTGGAACACACAAAGAGATTCACAGAGTTGGGTAGAGAAGAGAAGGGGGAGGTAGGAGATAGAGGCGACCTGGTGGAGAAAAAGGAGAATCAAAAGGGGGAGAGAGCAATCAAGACAGTAATCACACTCCCAGGTAAAAATGGGTACTGAAGATTGGCTTCTTAAAGGTACAAAATTTGATAACAAATACCAAAAAGCAAAGATTAAAAATCTAGAGTAGATGTTAGACTTTCAAAAATGCAATATTAAAAAAACAAAACAAAGTCACAAAAATTATAAAATATATATATGAAGTTTACTTTAAAAATAGGGTCTTTTTTTCTGCAAGGAAATAGTAGGTTATAAAATGAAAATTAAATGAGTAATAGAGGACTTAAAAATAAAAAATATATTTTAAAAAATTGTAATGATAATAATAAAAATATATCTAACAATTTTTCTGGAACTGTTGCGGACAGTGTGGGGTCAGTTCAGTTTCAGAAAGTTCCTTGATTCATATAGGTCTCAAGATCTATAGGCCCCTTCCAATGTAGTCAGTGCTAACTACAGGGTTTTAATCTGTTGCACCTGTCACTTCCAAAGCGGTTCCCTCTGTTTATTTTAGCTTCTTCTGTTTGCTGGTCTCTTCAGTGTCTAATTTCTGCCCTGACACAAGGGGGCAAAGGTGGTCACTTATTTAGGCTCACTTGTTCAGTCCTGCTGCAGGGAGGGAGGAACACTGTGAACAAATATCACTGGCGTGTGTGGGGAGTGCTCGCAGTGTCTGGGCCACACTGGGTTTGCCCCCACTCACGGCGTGTGTGCTTTCATGGTCTACACTGCTCAGGCTCTAGGTTGCTCTGCCAGGGAACTTTCTGAAGTGGGCCTTGGGTTGAGTGCACTTCCCAGGTCTAAGCCACTCAGGTTCAGGTTCTCGGGTACTCCACAGAGGCGCAGACTCCGTTGGGCCTGCGTTTTGTGCCTTCCCAGGTCTGAGCAGCTCAGGCGCCCAGGCGCTTGGTGCATGCAGCCTCCCCCAGGTGGGGGCCGCATCTTATCGGCTCCCCTGTCCCAGCCGCTCTGCTTTCTGGGGGGCAGCGGGCGCGCCTTCTCAGGTGTGCCATGTGTCTCCTCTGGGGAGCTGATCTCTGGCTGTGACCCTCCAGGCAGATGTCAACTGTTCAGAATCCCAAGAAGTCTTGGTTAGCAATGGAGCCTGCTTGCAGTTTGGTAGAGGATGCCTCTCTAGGGCTGAGATTGCTCCCTTCTGGCTCTGGCTGCCCCCTGCCTGCCTGCCTCTGGCAGGGGCTGGGCCAGTCCCGCCTGCTAGCTCTCCTCTGGTATTCACTCAGTCCTTTGTTCTGTGAGCGGGCCTGGCAGTGCCTTAGGTTAGGGCTTTTCGTGGGAAAGTTCTCTCTCTCTCTCTCTCTCTCTCTCTGGCTATCCCACAGTTTGGGTTACTATTTAACGTTAGTTCCCTCAGATTGTCCTCAGGGCATTCAGGCCTGGTCCTTACCCTAAGCAATGCAGTCCGCGCCTCCCTGTTCAGTCCCCGCTTGCCAGTGGTGGCTGTGAGCGCTGGGAGTTGCCGTTAGGCACCTGTGGGTTTTATTTATTTTTCTTCCCAGTTAGGTTGCCCTCTGAGATTCAAAAACTCCCCACAGACCTGCCGGTGAGAGTGTTTCCTGGTGTTTGGAAACTTCTCCTCTTTTAAGACTCCCTTCCTGGGACGGATCTCCATCCCTACCTCTTTTGTCTCTCTTTGTATTTTTTATATTTTGTCTACCTCCTTTCAAAGACAATGGGCTGCCTTTCTGGGTGCCTGATGTCCTCTGCCAGCATTCAGAAGTTGCTTTGTGGAATTTGCTCAGCTTTCAAATGTTCTTTTGATGAATTTGTGGGAGAGAAAGTGGTCTCCCCTCCTATTCCTCTGCCATCTTAGGACCACTTCTCAGGTGGATTCTTCACCACTGCACCACCTGGCAAGTCCCAGACAGATGTATATGTACTTTTCTTAAAAATGAGATCCTCCTATGTCTATGCATATTGTTTTATATTCTTATTTGAAATAAGGCATTTCTGACTCGAAGCTCAGCACCCACTGTTCTGCCAATATGTCTTTCTTTGCAAAGAGTCTGCTCCGTGGAGAAACCAGGCTTGCACTCAATCTCAAGGTAACCTACACCTAGCCCTGGACTCAGCCTCAGGCACAGTCTGTAGCTGAACCCTGTCCAGCATCTTATAAACTGTCTGAGAAACTGACAGGAACATTCTGCATGTCAAATTCAAGACCTATAAACCATCACAGGAAATTGAGACATCAGTATGCATAAGTCTCTGTCTTCTGTCCAATTACTGAGCTCCCTGTGTGAACAAATGCTTCTCAACAGTTCCTGGCATTAGATGCCTGTCACTGGTGCCATAATATCCTCCCTGTGAAGATCAGCATGGAGTTCTGCAAGTATTTCTAATCCTGTCATCAAAACTCAGTGTGATTCTGAGGCTGTGCCCTGAGAAATTCGATTTCTAAGACAAAACGACTACAGCATAAACCAGCAAGATGAATTTCTGTGGGCAAATGTATTCAAGGTCATTATTTCATCTGTATCTTTGGTTAATGTTTCCACAGACCTTCAAACTCCTTGTTTCCAATTTTTTCCACCTTCACTACGAGATGCCTTTTTGTACTCTTGGAAAGAAACATTAGCTTTTTAACCTTCAAGCAGCAATCCCCTCCCCCAAATATACATCCCACACTCTTGGGTAAAGCATACATCCCAAGAAAAATGAAGTAACAAGAGATTGTCTCCAGGCAGTATGTAAGCTAGGGGCTGTGTTGACAAAGGGTTGAGAGGGAGAACAGAAAAAAAAGAAGAAATTGATTTCGAGTGAATTCAGCAAAAGAAAGCCCCGTGATTCAGCAAAAGAAAGCAATAGCTGATTTTGTTTAGCTCGAAGACACACATATAACTGCAGCTGGGAAAAGACTCCTCTCTGATCTCAGCTTCTCAGCCTGCCAGAAGTCAGGAACATTCCTCATAAGCTATTCTTTCTATCTTTTTCCAAAAGCAGCTCCAAGGAAAGAGCCCATGCTGTCTAAAAGAAGCTACCTATGAAGAAAAATGAGAACAATTAAGCCCTAAATCTGTACAAGAAACTTGAACAGCTGAGACTCTAAAACGAAAATGGAGATAATGCTAATGATTATGTTTTATAGCCTCAGTCTGCTTTACATCTGGAAAAGTTCCAAAGCCCTCAGCAGGTTGTCACATTGATAGAAGGGGCCCCTGCTGAGACGCAGCTGTTTCTGGGGAAGCCAGCATCTGGACAACAGCTGCATACCAATCCTGAACAGGAAGGCGAAAGAAGCCGCCCTCAAGGGCACCCCTTCCACCTGGAGCCTCCCTCTGTGGCTCCTCATATTCAGACAGGCTGAGGCATCACATTTGCTAACTCATGGAAATGCAGTAAAAGCTTAACCATCTGTAAACTCTGGGGCAGAAGCCAGTCGGGACAGTCAAGCGTTCTACTTAGCTGAAGGGTTTTGACACCTTGAAGCACCAACTTTTGTTTAATCATTACAGAGGAAAACTTTTCTAAAAGGTATCCCTGAATACCCTTTCTCAATTCAAATTAACCAAATGTTCCTAATGTCACACCTTCAATTCATCCAGTATCCACTAGCATGAATAGATTTACAGTGTATCAGTGGGCTTTTGTTACAGTTGTTGTTCAATCGATAAGTCGTGTCTGACTCTTTGTAACCCCATGGACTGCAGCACACCAGGTTCCTCTGTCCTCCACTATTTCCCAGAGTTCACGTGAACTCATGTCCATTGAGTCAGTGATGCCATCCAACTATCTCATCTGCTGTTGACCGCTTCTTCTCCTGCTGTCAATCTTTCCCAGTATCAGGGTGTTTTCCAATGAGTCAGCTCTTCACATCAGGTAGCCAAAGTATTGGAACTTTAGCTTCAGCATCCATCCTTCCAATGAATATTTAGGGTTGATTTCCTTTAGGATTGACTGGTTTGATCTCCTTGCTGTCCAAGGGACTCTCAAGAGTCTTCTCCAGGACCACAGTTCAAAAACATCAATTCTTTGGTGCTCAGCTTTCTTTATGGTCCTGCTCCCATATCCATACATGTTACAGAGAGGTTTCCAAAGCACCTTCTATGTATACTGTGGTGCACGTGCTTGTACACACACATGCACACCCTTACCTACTCAGGCTTTAGGAAAAAGAGGTTTTAGTAAGGGAGGGAGAGAGAGAGAGAAATGACAGTGTAACAGGACTTTACAGACAAGGTTACTGGCTCCACTCTTTCAATAACTAGCAGTTTGACCTTGAATGAGCCATATCAAGTTCCTGCACTAAAATAAGGGAGAATTGATCACTAGGTGTTCTTTAGGGTCTGATCAAATTTTAATCCTGGTTATTCTTTAAGAATTCTATTATTCCAAATTCCTTCATTCCTTCTCCCTCCTTCTCCTTATATTCTGTCTCTTTCTTTTCTCTTCCCTCTTTCCTTCTGTCAATCAGTCCCTCTCAAGCTATCTATCTATCTGTCTATCTCTCCTCTGAGTTGTTCATTATTTGATGTTTTAAAGCAAATGAATCAAATAAATCTTAAATATAAGGCAGCCCAGTGAACCCCCAGGTATAAGATCTATGCCTGGCAATGAACTTCACATCTTCAATGAAATGGCATGGTACCTGCCCTCAGGGATCCTAAAGTTTGTCATAACATTGTTATAACATCTTTTAATGATCACATTTCCTCTGTTTCCCCCCTAGTATTTGGGAATTACATGTGTTGGGAAGACAGGGAGGGGAGAGATCACCATGTACCAAAATAACCTGAGAAGACTTCTTGGAGACAGTGTATGAGATACATGAGATTTGGATTGGAAGAAAGGGGTAAGGAAGATACGTTAGTTGGGACTGCAATGTGCAAAACAAAGCCATAAAGCTTAGAGTGTACCTGGTCTGCAAAGAGCATAGGGAGACTCAGAGAAGGAATCACACACTTGGATTCCCATAAGCACGACAGTCAAGAGTAGTGTTGTTGTAGTCACTCACTTGTGTCTGACTCTTTTGCAACCTCATGGACTGTAGCCTGCCAGGCTCCTCTGTCCATTGCATTTCCCGGGCAAGCATACTGGAGTTGGTTGCCGTTTCCTTCTCCAGGGGATCTTACTGACCCAGGGATCCAAACCATGTCTCCTGCATTGGCAGGTGGATTCTTTACCACTGAGCCACCTGGGAAGCCCCAAGAGTACTGTAGACTATATTAAACTTGACAGCCTGAATCCAGCCTCAGGACTTCAACTGAAATTGTACAAAATACTTATTGAGCAAAACAGATAGGTCTCCAGGCAAAACAGGCTCATAGGACTGACCTGACATAATTATTTAAATGGCTTGCTATTTTACTTTTTTTTAAAGGAACTAAAAGCAATCAAAATCGCATGGCCTTCATAAAAAAAAAAAAAAAGTCCACTTAAGGTCTTGATGAATAAAATGTGACAAGGTTAACTTTAACCCTTTTATGCTATCTGTCTCCTGGAGAATTTTCCATTGTCCTTGTACAATAACCTGAATTATCACATGGAGATTTTTTTTTTTTTGGTCCATCTATAAATAGCTCCTTCACCCTTAACCCGGGAAGGACAGCCTAGTTTGATTATTTAAGCATCTCTCCAACTGTAAAAAAAAAAAAATTACTTCTAGGAAGTCCTAACTGCCACAGCAACACTGCTCTCAGTCTGAGATGCATATGTTGGGCAAATATTGCAATAGAGAAGATTACTGGGCTGAGGCTTTTTCTGATTCAGCAAAAGAAGGAAAAACGAGAAAAAAAAAAAGAAAAGAAAAATATACACCAGACAGCTAGGAAGAAATCTTGGCAACTACTGCTGAGGGTAATTACCCAAATCAGAAGCCAGAAGGGTTCCTGTTTTTTCTTCAGAGGGTCCCCAGGATTCAGGAAGGGCCAAGAGAGAAACCAAACTATATTACAAAGATCTATATTGTGCTTCCCAGGTGGCGTTAGTGGTAAAGAATCTGCCTGCCACTGCAGGAGATGCAAAAGATATGAATTTGATCCCTGGGTCAGGAAGATCCTCTGGAGAAGGAAATGGCAACCCACTCCAGTATTCTTGTCTGGGAAATCCCATGGACAGAGGAGCCTGGTGGGCTACAGTCCATGGGGTGGCAAAGAATCAGACACAACTGAGCACACATACATACATACATATTGATAAATTATGTTTCCAGTTAAAGGTGTCTCTGTCTGTAAATTTGATTATACCCTCCCTGAGAAATCTGATCTAAGAAAGAGGAAGCGTTCACCATCAGAATTTCAAGATTCCCATTCTAGAGTGAAGTTATCACTAAGAACTGGAAGAGAAGAATGGTAGGCTGTAAAGACTGAGTATTTACAGTTATGTTGGTGAGGCCAGAGAATCTCCTGAGACTTAGTTGCAGCCCACTGGCAGCCCTCTGGTGGCTGCATACCCTGAGCCATGTTTAACTCCACAAGATTCCAACAGACCAAGCTCAAGGCTAGACCCACCACTGCGAAGGACTTGTGACTAATAACAAATATGGATTTGTAGAAACCTTGGACTGGATCGTGCACTTAGGTCAGCCTTGAGAAACCAGGCATCTGACCACCAAGGTACCATCTGAGACTGCCTTTGCATGCTAGATCACTCCCCTTCTTCATGTCTTAGGAATCTGTTGCCAGCAGCCTCCAGGTTGACAGCTTCTCCCTGGAGCCTGCCCCAAAATAAAAAATAAACTAAAACTAGAACTTACTGGAGAACACAGGGAACTCTCCTCATTGCCCTGTGCTGACCGAAATGGGAAGGAACTCTAAAGAGGGGATGTATGTGTACATAGAGCTGACTCACTCTGCTGTACATACTCCAATAAAAGTCAATATTAAAAAATAGCAAATAAACTGAAACTGAGAATACACAGTCAACCCAGCATGAAGTTAACCTCCCTTCAGAGAGACTGGCTTCTCTGTATCCACCAGAGAAGAGAAATCCCTTATAAATACTGTAATGCAGTGCATGCAGGTCTTCATTGGCTCATCCTGAAGCTACATTCAGATCTCCTCTCCCACAGTTTGGGAGCTGAGAGCTCAGACTCTAGAGTCCCATAGCCAGGAGCAAAATCTTGTCCTGCTGCTGGCTAAACTGTAAGAGCACCATTCACTTCTGCCTCAGTTTCACCACTGCAAAAAAGATATCGACCTAGTGTCTCCTCATAGAGCTGTTGTGAGAGTAAAGTAGGCTCACTTATAGGAAGAACTCAGAAGAGGGCGTGGCATATAAGATGCTCAGCAACCACTCGGTATGCTTACTGGGTTGGCGAAAAGTTCCTTCTGATTTTTCCATAAGAGGTTATGGAAAAACCCGAACAAACTTCTTAGCCAACAAAATACTTTCATCATCTTTCAGAGAACTGTCCAGACTTATTCGGTGGAAGAGATTGTTCCCCCACCCCCTACACTCACATTGTCCCACAAAACTGACTATAAACGCAAACACTGTTCTCTCCAGCACTTCTTCATCTTAATATGGCCACATGCTTCTTCTCCTCTGCCCGCTGTTGCCAAGCCTCCCTCCCCTTTCAGATCTTTCTGCCATGCCCTCTCAAATCCCTCTTCTGTGGGATCATTTGTCTCCCAAACCCACATCTGCCATCATTTTGGTTGATTTAAGTATCTCTTGTCAAATCTAGGATTGTAAACTGACATGCCAACAAGAGCAAGGCAGAGTGACTGAACAAAGCAGACCTATGGGATGGTGTAAACGAGACACCAAGCATCAGTGAGGGCTCTGGACTTAACTGAGTGAGGCAGGGAGAGTGGTAAACAGGAGTGACCACCTCTGGGGACAGCAGCCCGTCTCAGTGCCAGCAGGATGTGCCATGTGAGAATGCAAGTTTCTGGAGAAGATGGAAACCCAAGACTTTTAAACACTGACAACAATTTCATTTTTTTTTTAATTCCATTTATTTTTATTAGTTGGAGGCTAATTACTTTATAATATTGTAGGGTTTTTTGCCATACACTGACATGAATCAGCCATGGATTTACATGCATTCCCCATCCCGATCCCTCCTCCCGCCTCCCTCTCCATCTCGCCCCTCTGGGTCTTCCCAGTGCACCAGGCCTGAGCACTTGTCTCATGCATCCAACCTGGGCTGGTGATCTGTTTCACCCTTGATAGTATACTTGTTTCAATGCTGTTCTCTCTGAACACCCCACCCTCGCCTTCTCGCACAGAGTCTAAAAGTCTGTTCTGTACATCTGTGTCTCTTTCTGTTTTGCATATAGGGTTATCGTTACCATCTTTTTAAATTCCATATATATGTGTTAGTATACTGTATTGGTCTTTATCTTTCTGGCTTATTTAACTCTGTATAATGGGCTCCAGTTTCATCCATCCCACTAGAACTGATTCAAATGTATTCTTTTTAATGGCTGAGTAATATTCCTTAGTGTATATGTACTACAGCTTCCTTATCCACTCATCTGCTGATAGGCATCTAGGTTGCTTCCGTGTCCTGGCTATTATAAACAGTGCTGCGATGAACATTGGGGTGCACGTGTCTCTTTCAATTCTGGTTTCCTCAGTGTGCATGCCCAGGAGTGGGATTGCTGGGTCATATGGCAGTTCTATTTCCAGTTTTTTGAGGAATCTCCACACTGTTCTCCATAGTGGCTGTACTAGTTTGAATTCCCACCAACAGTGTGAGAGGGTTCCCTTTTCTCCACACCCTCTCCAGCATTTATTGTTTGTAGACTTTTGGATAGCAGCCATTCTGACTGGCGTGTAATGGTATCTCATTGAGGTTTTGATTTCCATTTCTCTGATAATGAGTGATGTTGAGCATCTTTTCATGTGTTTGTTAGCCATCTGTATGTCTTCTCTGGAGAAATGTGTGTTTAGATCTTTGGCCCATTTTTTGATTGGGTCATTTATTTTTCTGGAATTGAGCTGCCGGAGTTGCGTGTATATTTTTGAGATTAATCCTTTGTCTTTTTCTTCATTTGCTATTATTTTCTCCCATTCTGAAGGCTGTGTTTTCACCTTGCTTATAGTTTCCTTTGTTGTGCAAAAGCTTTTAAGCTTAATTAGGTCCCATTTGTTTATTTTTGCTTTTATTTCCAATATTCTTGGAGGTGGGTCATAGAGGATCTTGCTGTGATTTATGTCGGAGAGTGTTTTGCCTATGTTCTCCTCTAGGAGTTTTATAGTTTCTGGTCTTACATTTAGATCTTTAATCCATTTTGAGTTTATTTTTGTGTATGGTGTTAGAAAGTGTTCTAGTTTCATTGTTTTACAAGTGGTTGACCAGTTTTCCCAGCACCACTTGTTAAAGAGGCTGTCTTTTTTCCATTGTATATTCTTGCCTCCTTTGTCAAAGATAAGGTGTCCGTAGGTACGTGGATTTATCTCTGGGCTTTCTATTCTGATCCATTGATCTATATTTCTGTCTTTGTGCCAGTACCATACTG
This sequence comes from Cervus canadensis, assembly GCF_019320065.1. Taxonomy (NCBI): domain Eukaryota; kingdom Metazoa; phylum Chordata; class Mammalia; order Artiodactyla; family Cervidae; genus Cervus; species Cervus canadensis. The sequence goes on along the minus strand of NC_057415.1, from coordinate 4,900,195 downwards.
TCTTGATGACTGCGGCTTTGTAGTAGAGCCTGAAGTCAGGCAGGTTGATTCCTCCAGTTCCATTCTTCTTTCTCAAGATTGCTTTGGCTATTCAAGGTTTTTTGTATTTCCATACAAATTGTGAAATGATTTGTTCTAGTTCTGTGAAAAATACCGTTGGTAGCTTGACAGGGATTGCATTGAATCTATAGGTTGCTTTGGGTAGTATACTCATTTTCACTATATTGATTCTTCCAATCCATGAACACGGTATGTTTCTCCATCTATTTGTGTCCTCTTTGATTTCTTTCATCAGTGTTTTATAGTTTTCTATGTATAGGTCTTTTGTTTCTTTAGGTAGATATACTCCTAAGTATTTTATTCTTTTTGTTGCAATGGTGAATGGTATTGTTTCCTTAATTTCTCTTTCTGTTTTTTCATTGTTAGTGTATAGGAATGCAAGGGATTTCTGTGTAAATTTTATATCCTGCAACTTTACTATATTCATTGATTAGCTCTAGTAATTTTCTGGTGGAGCCTTATAGGGTTTTCTATGTAGAGGATCATGCCATCTGCAAACAGTGAGAGTTTCACTTCTTCTTTTCCAATCCGGATTCCTTTTATTTCTTTTTCTGCTCTGATTGCTATGGCCAAAACTTCCAAAACTATGTTGAAGAGTAGTGGTGAGAGTGGGCACCCTTGTCTTATTCCTGATTTTAGGGGAAATGCTTTCAATTTTTCACCATTGAGGATAATGCTTGCTGTGGGTTTGTCATATATAGCTTTTATTATGTTGAGGTATGTTCTTTCTATTCCTACTTTTTGGAGAGTTTTTATCATAAATGGATGTTGAATTTTGTCAAAGGCTTTTTCTGCATCTATTGAGATAATCATATGGTTTTTATCTTTCAATTTGTTAATGTGGTGCATTACATTGATTGATTTGCAGATATTAAAGATTCCTTGCATTCCTGGGATAAAGCCCACTTGGTCATGATGTATGATCTTTCCATTTCATTTTTTTAGGAGAAAAAAAAAAAAACAGCAGAATTCAGGCCAGATAAAGTAAGTCCATGGGCCAGATCCTGTTGATGAGTAGCCTGGCTGAAATCAAGGGCCGGTTCCAGTCTCCCCAGGAGCATCCCTTCTTCCTGACTTCTGCATTATCCCTATAGTGGGCCTCTATGTCTCTCTTTTAACCTCATTTTCATCCAGTTAATGCTTATACATCCTCTGAATCTCATCTGAAACTCCCCCCCACACACACACACAAATTCTCATTTCCTAGGGTATTATGATTTTCTCATTTTGATTTCTTATTGACTTAACTGAAGTTTTCTCTAGGCTGTAAGCAGGATAAAAACAGGCACTTTGTTTGTCTTATTCACCCCATCTTTCCCCAACTCAGCAGATTGTCTGGTGCATTGAAGATACTCAAAATGCAATTCTAAAATAAACCAGAAAAGAACTCATCAATCCCTGATTTGCACTCTAACCTCAGTCCTGAATTCCATATGCACATTTCCTAAGGGCCACTGACCGTCATCATCTAGATTCTCAGCAGCTAAAACTTGTATCTGCCCTGTGGGGCTCAAACATTAAAGACTCTGCCTGAAAAAATAAATAAATAAATAAATAAATAAATAAATAAATAAAAGAATCTGCCTGGAATGCAGGAGACCCAGGTTCAATCCCTGTGTCGGGAAGATCCACTGGAGAAGGGAATGGCAATCCACTCCCACTCCAGTATTCTTGCCTGGAGAATTCCATGGACACAGGAGCCTGGCGGGTTACAGTCCATGGGGTTGCAAAATGGTCCAACACAACTTAGCGACTAAACAGCAACTATATAGCACAGGAACTCTACTCAGCGCTCTGTGGTAACCTAAGCGGGAAGGAAATTAAAAAAGGAGGGGATATATGTATACAAATAGATGATTCACTTTAGTTAGTTAGTTAGTTAATTTAGTCATTCAGTCGTGTCTGACTCTTTGCAACTCCATGGACTGAAGCATGCCAGGCCTCGCTGTCCATCACCAACTCCCAGAGCTTGCTCAAACCTGTGTCCGAGGAGTCGGTGATGCTATCCAACCACCTCATCATCTGTCATCCCCTTCTCCTCCTGCCCACAATCTGTCCCAGCATCAGGCTCTTTTCAAATGAGTCAGGTCTTCGCATCAGGTGGCCAAAGTATTGGAATTTCAGCTTCAGCATCAGTCCTTCCAATGAACACCCAGGACTGAGCTCCTTTAGGATGGACTGGTTGGATCTCCTTGCAGTCCAAGGGGCTCTCAAGAGTCTTCTCCAACACCACAGTTCAAAAGCATCAATTCTTTGGTGCTCAGCTTTCTTTATAATCCAACTCTCACATCCATACATGACCACTGGAAAAACCATAGCCTTGACTAGATGGACTTTTGTTGGTAAAGTAATGTCTCTGCTTTTTAATATGCTGTCTACGTTGGTCATAGCTTTTCTTTCAAGGAGTAAGTGTCTTTTAATTTCATGGCTGCAATCACCATCTGCAGTGATTTTGGAGCCAAAAAAATAAAGTCAGCCACTGTCTCCCCATCTATTTCCCATGAAGTGATGGGACCAGATGCCGTGATCTTAGTTTTCTGAATGTTGAGCTTTAAGCCAACTTTTTCACTCTCCTCTTTCACTTTCATCAAGAGGCTCTTTAGTTCTTCTTCACTTTCTGCCATAAGGGTGGTGTCATCTGCTTATCTGAGGTTATTGATATTTCTCCCGGAAATCTTGATTCCAGCTTGTGCTTCTTCCAGCCCAGTGTTTCTCATGATGTACTCTGCATATAAGTTAAATAAGCAGGGTGACAATATACAGCCTTGATGCACCCCTTTTCCTGTCTGGAACCAGTCTGTTTTTCCATGTCTAGTTCTAACTGTTGCTTCCTGACCTGCATACAGGTTTCTCAAGAGACAGGTCAGATGGTCTGGTATTCCCATCCCTTTCAGAATTTTCCAGTTTATTTTGATCCACACAGTCAAAGGTTTTGGCATAGTCAATAAAGCAGAAATATATGTTTTTCTGGAACTCTCTTGCTTTGTTGATGATCCATCGGATGTTGGCGATTTGATCTCTTGTTCCTCTGCCTTTTCTAAAACCAGCTTGAACATCTGGAAGTTCGTGGTTCAGGTATTGTTGAAGACTGGCTTGGAGAATTTTGAGCATTACTTTATACCCCTCGTCCAAGGTCAGGAGTGGTAGCTGCGCTTCGCTGGATCAGCCATGAGGAGATAACCCACGTCCAAAGTCAGAGAAACCCCAGTAACACAGTAGGTGCTGAAGCAGCTGTGAGGAGATACCCCCACATTCAAGGGCAAAGGAGAAGCCCCAGCAAGATGGTAGGAGGGGCGAATTCACGTTTAGAAACAAACCCGTTCCTGCCAGAGACGCTCAGAGGGTTCAAATGAACCTTGTGAGCACCAGGACCCAGCAGAGGCATGGGTGGGTGGTGACCTGCTGCAGGGCTGGGGGCACTGAGTGTAGCAGTGCATGCTGGGATCTTTTGAAGGAGGTCACCATTATCTTCATTACCTCCACCATAGTTTGGCCCCAGGTAAATAGCAGGGAAGGAATACAGCTCCAGTCATCAACAGAAAATTGGATTAAAGATTTGCTGACTATGGCCCTGCCCATCAGAACAAGACCCAGTTTCCCCCTCAGTCAGTCTCACAGGGCTCGTGTCTGACTTTTTGTGATCCCATGGACTGTAGCCTACCAGGTTCCTCCATCCATGGAATTTTCCAGACAAGAGTACTGGAATGCCATTTCCTTCTCCAAGGGATCTTCCCGACCCAGGGATCAAACCCAGGTCTCCCATATTGCAGACAGACGCTTTACCATCTGAGCTATCAGGGAAGCCCTATGATTCACTTTCCAGTATAGCAAAAATTAATGCAACATTATAAAGCAACTATACACCAATAAAAAATTTTTTTAATGAATTCATTATCATCGATCCTTCCCCATCCCTTCCTTAACTTCCCAACTAACTTCTCCTCTGAAATCCCCTGGTTCTACTAATGGCTGATCTTTTCAAGTCACCAGGGCTTACAAACTCAGGTTTCTCTTGGACTCTCCTCTGTACTTCCTTGCACCTCCAGTCTAGTTGGTTGTCAACTTCTGTTTATAATAATCCTGTCAACACCCTTTGCCCAGTCCCCTCTCTCCATCTCCATTGCCATTTTCTTACTTTTCACCCTCCTTATTCTTTTGCTGGTTTCCTAACTGATTTCTCTGGCTCTGTTTTTCTCCTCTCTGATGCACCAGCCAGATTTCTAGGCAATTTTTTATTCAAATAGGTCATTCTCCTAATCAAAAACTTTAATAGTTTTCCATCAGTAATGGAAAAAAACCCAAGTGTCTTAGGATAATACAATCTGGCCTGAATTCTCTTTCCAGTCTTGCAACCCACTGCCATTTTTTGTATATCCCAAGCTCCCACAGCAAACACTTCTGGTATAATATTGTGGCTTGGTGGTACTTACTCTTGTTATCCACTGCACCTTAAACTCTGCCTCCCAAAATTTAGTGACATAAACAACTATTTTTGTTTGATCATGATTCTGTGGGTCTGGGCTTCCCTAGTGGCTCAGATGGTAAAGAATCTGCCTGCAATGCAGGAGACCCAGGTTTGATCCCTGGGTTGGGAAGATCCCTGGAGAAGGGAATAGGTACATTTATGGGCTTCCCTTGTGGCTCAGATGGTAAAGAATCTGCCTGAAATGCAGGAGAGTCGGATTCTATCCCTGGGTCAGGAAGAAATGGAATTGGGTTTTAGGAAAATAAATTGGGGACAGAAATACAACTAATTCATCAAAGGTGCACACTTAATCCATGTCCCCACTCCCACAAACGACCTCTACTAACCAAAATTTCACTTCAGATAGTAACTTCCCTAACCCAATTCATTAATATCTGGGATAGAAATGAACCAAATTCTTCCTATCTACCGCTAATCCAAACCTCATCATTCTTCAGTACCCAAATGAGTCCCCTCTCATCCATCAGGTCTTCCCGATCACCACGATTCTTCCCTTTTTTTGGACACATGCAGTACATGTCGCATCCTCACAGTAGGTTATAACCATTTAGCATTGCTGTCTTGTGTTTAGCAGAGTTAGAAGGGAAAAAAAGATCTGGAATGGCAATGAAATACCAAAGCAAATTCTTTTACTGTCAGATGGGATCATGAAGACTGGATATGAGGTCACATCAGAATCAAAGAGCAGAGCTGATCTCCAAGCTCCTTCTCTAATGCTCCGTCCCCATCAGAGCACCTGTCCATTGGTCTTGTTTGTCTTTTTGTTGTTGTTCATTTGGCGTTAAGTCATGTGGAACTATTTGTGACCTCATGGATGGTTTGTTTCTCAGGGAAGGTAAAAAAAAATTCCCTTCAAGAGTTAAAATGTGCTGTCTCTTTTAGTTTCTGACAGAACACACAGCAGGGTAAACAACGAGAACTTCGTATGTATTCCAAGGGTCTTCCCTGACAGTTCAGTTGGTAAAGAATCCGCCTGCATTACAGGAGACCCCAGTTTGGTTCTTGGACAGGGAAGATCTGCTGGAGAAGGGATACACTACCCACTCCAGTATTCTTGGGCTTTCCTGGTGGCTCAGCTGGTAAAGAATCTGCCTGCAATGTGGGAGACCTCGGTTCAAACCCTGGGTTGGGAAGATCCACTGTAGAAGGGAAAGGCTGCCCACTCCAGTATTCTGGCCTGGAGAATTCCATGGAGAACCCCATGGACTATTCCATCGGGTTCCAAATAGCTGGACACAACTGAGCAACTTTCACTCCCTTCAAGAGTTAAAATGCACTGTCTCTTTTTGTCTCTGACAGGGCACCTAGCAGGGTAAACAATGAGAGCTTAATGTGTATTCTGTGATTTAGGAGCTGAGGGATACATGTTTCTTCATATGTATACAGCTATATAAAATTGGTTAAAGAGAGTGGTGCCAGAGTTAAACCAGGTTGCTAGCATTCTCCCAGACAGTTAAGGGAGACTAGAGATTCCTGAGAATTTAATAAAACAGAATCTAAGCAGCAAAATGGTTTGTGAGCAGACATACCCCTAAGATGACAAATCTGTGTGTGTGTGTGTGTGTGTGTGTGTGTGTGTGTGCTCACTCAGTTGTGTCTAACACTTTGTGACCCCATTGACTGGAGTCCACCAAGCTCCTCTGTCCATGGAAGTTTCCAGGCAAGAATACTGGAATGGATTGCCATTTCCTCCTCCACGTGATCTTCCCAACCCAGGGATCAAAACTGTCTCTTGCATCTTCTGCATTGGCAGGTGGATTTTTCACCACAGTGCTACTTGGGAAGCCTTCATACTACACTTGATCTCATCACAGGGAAAATGAGCAGCAGCACTCCTGTGGAGTCCATGGTGGGGGACATGAGGGTAGTCACCAAGACATGGCTATGACACAGAGAACAGACCTGTGGTTGCCAAGGTGGGGGAAGGACGGACTGGGAATCTGGGGTTAGTAGATAGAAACTATTATATATAGAATGGATAAACAACAAGGTCCTACTGTTTAGCACAAGGAACTATATTCAATATCCTGTAAAAAATCATAAGGGAAAGAAATGTGAAAAATTATATATATATAATATATATAACTGAATCACTATTCTGTACAGTGAAAATTAACATAATATTATAAATCAATTGTACTTCAATAAAATATTTTTTTTTAAAAAGGAGATGGGATGGAACCAGAAACCAACACACCATTACTCTAATAAATCTAGGATAAATTATTTTTAAATGGCTATGCCTAGTAGACCAGGAGTCCACAGGTAAAGACTTCATGGAGTATTACACCAACAATGGGGCAAACTCCCAGAAGTAACTGGGGGACATTTGGGTAAGATTGGGACATGCGGGAAGAGCTAACTTCCCACAACAATGCCATGAGTTGAATCATAACTTATGACAAAGGTTTAATTATGTTCTAGATGTAGGCTTATGACCATGATTCACCTTATCCTTCCTTGACTGTTAGTAGTAAACAGAGATTTCTTTTTTTCTAAAATAGAGCCTAACACAATAACAATTTATTTAAATACTAATTTAAAGAAATTAAATTTATTTGCTAAAGGCCAAAATGAACAAAGTAACAAAAAACAATTAAGTTACTGCAAGTTTAGTTGCTTGAAGTTCAGCTGGATCCTTTTGAGACTTGTCTTTAAATATTTTAAAGATAGGTCTAGAGTAATCTTTATGCTAGGGCTTGTTTAGCCATACTGTTAATCCATGATTCTTTGGATTCTCTATGAATGTCCCAGAAATTCAACAAGTTCTCTCCATTCTGGATGAAGGGAATTCAGATGTCTCCACCCAATGTTATCTCTGAAAATTGTTTAATCTACAGTTTCCTTATTGCTTTTATTTGGACTTCATGAGTATTTCAGAAATGCATAATATAGTGTTCAACAGTTAATTCATGGGGACCCTATTCATATTTGTACGAGTTTTTTGTTAAACAACACTCTTATCTCTGCTACTCTGTGCCACAAATTCCAGCCTCCTCAGGTTCCTCCAAACTCCAAAGTCTATCCCCTCAATTCAGTGAGACTACCGTGTTCTCCTTGGATTTTTACCTCCCTACATCATGATCTAGAAAATACTTCCAAGTAAAACTCAGGTTGATTGTAAGGCTAAGCCTGTTCGCTTCCCTCCTCTTAGGGATCACACTCATACACTGCCTATTGTCCAGTGTCTAACAGAAACTGTTCTGCATAGTAAATAGGGATTTCAAATAATTTATCCATTGTGTGCTAAGTTGCTTCAGTCATGTCCAACTCTTTGCAACCCCATGGACTCCTCTGTTCTTGGGATCCTCCAGGCAAGATTAGTGGAGTGGGTTGCATTTCCTTCTCCAATTTATCCAACACTGGGACTGCTAGTCAGTTTGTGCCCACTGGCACTGGAAGACCAATGTTTCATGCCAGAACCTGTTCTGACTGGTCAATTACTTACTGTTAGAATCTAATGAATTTAACCCATCCTTCAGATGTCTACCATATTGGGTATTTGTGCTCTTTGCTTATTCTATGTGAAGGAAAACCCATTGAAGGCATAGTATAAAATAACACAGCATCTTCAAGAGTTCAATAAACTGTTAATTCTTCAAGGGATTATCAATATTTCTCTGTTTAGTTGAGATGCTACAGTCAACAATAGACAGACTCAAGTTCAAATCTCCACTCTGACATTAAGTATTCTGTGACTATGAGCTAGTTATGCAACCTCTGTCAGCACTAGTTTTCTCCTTTGAAAAATAGGGTAATAATACCTCCCTCATAAATCTGTTTTGATGATTAGATGGGAATAAAAACATGGAAAACACAGTAAGTAAAGCATAGAACTCAGTGGATAAATGAAGCTATTAGTATTTGGGGCATGTTACTTATTAACCATGAAAACAGTCACCTCCCTTCCCAACCCCTCCAACTAGAGGTGGATATAATCCTAAAGAATTTTAGGGACTGGGAACATTTCCAGCTCTCTAACATCAAGACCCAGAGATGGGAACCATTATGAACTTAAAAACTGATGTTTGGACTTCCTTGGTGGTGCAGTAAATAGGAATTCGCCTGCCAATGCAGGAAACACAGGTTCGATTGCTGGTCCAGGGGGATTCTACATGTCTTGGAGCAGCTAGGCCCAGGAGCTGCAACTACTGAAGCCCAGGCACCAAGAGCCTGTGCTCCACAATGAGAGAAACCACTGCAATGTAAAGCCAGAGCATCACAATGAAGAGTAGCCCCCTCTCACCACAACTAGAGAAAGCCCATGCATAGCAACAAAGATCTAGTGCAGTCATTAACAAATAAATAAATGGATAAATAACTAAAAATTTTTAAAAGCTGATGTTGGCATTAATCCCTCAGCTGAGCATCCTATGAAAGACACATCTTATAGTCTTAAGATAAGTCCACCAGTATCATGTCATGAAGGAAAACCACTTGAATGTGATTCCTACATGAGCTCACTTGCTGGCTGAAATCTTTCTAGAGCTCTAATAGCAAGACAAATTCTGCATATCATTTCAGGAAAAAGATCAGGGTACGGAGTCACGGGAGGAACGCATTGGCCTCTCCATGTCCTGTGCTGGATCCTTCTTGCTCCAGCAATTCAGACAGGGTCTCCAGAACTTTCCACATCCTCCTATTCTTGAAGGATTTACTCGTTTTACTTTTGTCTTTTCCCCACTACACTACGAAAGGTCCTGAGCAAAGCCTAAGCAAATTAACTTCCTCCTCAGGCTTTTGGGACTGAATACAGAGAACCTCTCCCACTTAATTTAGTTTCTCCAACCCCCTCTCTCTTGAAAACAGCTGACTTCTCCAGGATGCATGTAGCACAGTTCAGCAGCACCGGGCCATTGAGCCTTCCAGAAATGCCTTCCTCAGTGGCTTTACATTCTTAACCACACCAACCCTGTAATTTTCCAGATGACTTGAGGTTTTGAAAGCAAATGAAGCAGCGAAACTGCTTCAGCTGCTGAATTCTTCCTGGATTCATTTGGAAAGGACAAGAAGTTGCCATAGACGGTGATGTAGGTGGTGCAGACACCTCCCTTTAGGTTTCCATCTGAAATCGCTAGCTGATCCCAATATCCTTGGCTATAAAGATCAGCTCTGCACTGAGTACATAAAAACAGATGTGGACCTCTTTTTATTGAGCCATAACCAGATAATAATATTTCTAGGGTATTCTGTAATTTACAGGACACTTTCACAGACATTAAGCCCATGTGATCAACACAACCAGGCTGTCAGGTAGGAAGGCGTCTTTATCCCTATTTATGGACCAGGACACTAAAGCAAAAGTCTTGCCTGATATAAAAGCATGGATATAAAGCAGAGCTGAAACACAACACACATTTACTGATTTCAAATGCAAAGCCCTTGGCAGCCTAGCACTATTGCCCAGAGGTTCAGTCTGAAACTCATGCCTACACAAAACATACACTTTGGCCACCTGATGCAAAGGGTTGACTCATTGGAAAAGACCTTGATGTTGGGAAAGATTGAGGGAAAGAGGAGAAGGAGGCGAGAGAGCATGAGATGGTTGGAGGGCATCATTGACTCAATGGACATGAGTTTGAGCAAACTCAGGGAGATAGTGAAGGACAAGGAAGCCTGGCGTGCTGCAGTCCATGGGGTCACAAGGAGTTGGGCACAACTCGGTGACTGAACAACAACAACACAGAATGTGACCCATTTTGTTTCTAATTCTTCATTTGTTTATAACTCCCTCCATCTTCCCCATTGGTCCCAGTTTTGGAGATTTAGATGTCTAATGTTTTGTCCAAATTGATGTCTTAAAGAAGATTTTAGGATACTCTGGTTTCTCTTCAGATCACGTAAATCTTTTGCCTTTTAAGGAAGATATTAGGTAGGTGTTTTTCAAAATCTTAGATAGATTTGGATCATTTAGCAAACTTAATAACACATCAGCCATAATCTTCCCTTTAAGCAATGAGAACTACAAACTATAATTCCTCTCAGATGATAACAGAAATAGTGCCCTATCTTGTCAGAAATATGCAAAAAAAAAAAAAAAATGGAGGTGAGATGAAACAGCATCTAAAAAGGGCTACAGAAAGAATTGATGTAACTGTTGCAGGACAGAGCATCTGTCTATCCAGGAGGGGTCAGACAGTGCAATGAAATGTCCCCGTTATTTTAATGTGAACAGCTCCTGTCTGAAATCTCTGAGATGTCCCCTTTAAGACACAAGTCCATGGGGACTGGAGCACCTCAGCCAAGTGTGCTGGGGAAGGGTGCTCAGCCTTGGGGAAGAGTGCCCCTTGCTGCCTCTTCCCTCTGCCCCCTACCCAGTCCCTGCATCTTGGGCACCTGAGGCTGGGCAGAGGCCATGATATCTTCAGCTGGCCAGTTTCCTAGGAGCCTCAAGAAAGTCCAAATGCATTAACGAACAAAAGAACTGCAGCTGAAATGTGACTGAAGGTGACTCAAAGATTTCTTACCTCTTAAATAAATGAATCAGCTTAAAGGAAGTTTCCTCTCATGGAAGATTCATCGAGATCAAGCCTGTGTGTAAAGACACAAAGATGATTGCTGTCCTTTTTAAAAATGATAAGTGTACTTCTTAGCTTAGCTTACTCTTTGCCAAGCATTGCTTTAGGTACCATATCTCTAATCTTCACAGGAATCCTGAGAAGTGGGTAAGGTGGTCATCCTTTTACAGATGAGGAAACTGAGCCCAGGGAGGTGAAGTAACTTTCCCAAAGTGACACCTCTGTTTAAGTCCTAGTGCCACTCAGAAACCGGTCCTTTCACTCAGGTGCATACTGGGAAGGGGGAATGGATGCTTATGACTGATGTGAATATTTGAGACCTGGTTTTCCTGATGGATCAGATGGTAAAGAATCCGCCTGCAATGCAGCAGGATCAGGAAGATCCCCTGGAGAAACGAATGGCAACCCACTCCAATATTCTTGCCTGGAGAATTCAATGACAGGGGAGGGTGGTGGGCTATAGTTCATGGGGTTGCAAAGAGATGGACACTTAAATACTGGCTTATTCCTTACCTAGGTAGAGTAATCTGGGTGGAAATTTTGTAAAACAGAAGTATGGGTGGCGGTCGGCCCAGTGACAATCTCGAGTTCTCTTTCTAGAACAAGTTTCATAACCAATCATCTTTGGGAATAGCAAAATGAGAGAGTATGAATTGTTCAAGCCATTTCTCTGCTACATTAACCTACTTTTTCTTTCCAAATAATGTATCTAGTAGCCCCCACAGACAAAAACTAGTAAATAGATTAAAAAAGTACATTTACCTCTAGATGTGTCCCCAGGGTTGACTGGGGAGACATTCAACCCTCTCAATAATTTTCAAGCTTCATTAGAAACATTTTTCCCCCTGTGGATTGGATATGAAACCAAGGTCATAAAATTTCTGAGTGAATGGAGAAACTGAAATATAATCTGAAATTCACCATCTGGCAATCTGCTAAATAAATGAGTCTAGGGGAAGAGGAGAAAATTTTTTAAATTTTCCCAGACACACCAACCCGATAGAGAAAACCTTATCTCCAGCATCTATGCTGCTAGAATCTGGGGAATAAAGACCATGCCATTCCTGCCTAACACAGCCAGCAGGCAGGGAGCTAGATGGAAGGATCCTTGATTCAATCTCAACTCTGGTGCTGACCGACTTGAGATATTAGAAAACCAACATTCCCCTCAACTTTTGTATCAATACAATAGAAAAATGTATTAGGTTTGCCTCTCCTTTGCATTAACATTCTTATAAGTACAACTAGAAGTACATGCGGATAAAATTCTGGTTTATTCACACAGTCATTACCTTCTTACTAATCTTTGCCAAAGAGGTGAGGCCAAGGAATCACAACTGGAGCATGAGTTAGCAGTTCCATGTGGATAGATACAAGAGAATGTTATAAGGACCAAAGCCTTTTCTAAAAAGCATGTTGGAAATAACACAAGTGGAGGAGGGCAGCAGGTAAAGATGGAAAGGAAGACAACCATAGCCAAGGGAATTACCAGCATGGAGGGATTAAGCACCAGGCAGAACAACCTGATGGGAAAATGTACCAAAGCAGAAGGCGAAGAAGCCAGTAACTATGGAAACCTGGCATTGCTGCACTGCCATGGCAAACCACAAGAAACTGGGTGGCTTGAAAGAACAGAAATGAATCCTCTCAGAGTTCTGGAGAGCAGCGTCTAAATTCAAGATTTTGGTAGGGTTGGTTCTTCTGGGGGGTGGGAAAGGAGACTGTTCCAAGGCTCTCTTATGGTTCCTGGCAACATCATGCCAAACTCTGCATCCATCTTCACATGGCCTTTCTCCCTGGGTGCTTCTGTGTACCCTCCACTCTTTTCATGGGGACATCAATCATTGATGACTTAGGACCTGCCCTAATCTGATAGTACCTCATCTTAATTCCATCTGCAAAGACCCTATTTCCCAATAATGTCATATTCTGAGATTTAGGTGGACATGAATTTTGAGAGGACACCATACAACCCATTACAGCAACTAACCTGTGAAACTCTTCTTTTTGTGGGATTTCCATGGGCAGTCGTCCTGTGAAGGGCCACAGAGAAAAACAGAGTGGTCCTCTAGGTTCATTTCTCATAGTGTTCTTCATTTACTTTGTGTCTTCTCCCACAGAAAAAGAGCTCCTTAGTGGCACGAGCAATATTGATTAGTTTCTATATCCCAGCATTTGGTCTAGAGCAGACAATCAACATTTGTTGAGTGAATGAATTTTCACAGGAATAGAATTTCTAAGCCCTGCATTATTTCACTGAGATTTCTGTGTGAACTTGAGATCAATGAGTTCTTACTACTTTGATGGTTGGAATTATGCAGATCATCATTTTTTTTTCTTCTCTCTCTCCAAGGAGGAAACAAAGTACATGAATCAATCCATGGGAACACCTCTCTCCAAGGAAGGGACCAAAAATTCACGTGACTCAATTGTGGCAATAAAAGGAGGATCTTGCCATTTTAAAGGAAGTTCTTTGTCACCATTTCCTCTTTTTTCCCGGATACCTATTTTGGGCTTTCTGCTCCATTCCAGGAACTCTACCACAGCCTGCTGAATTGTCTGAAACCTCCTTGTGCTTGGTCTGAAAGCTCTCTTCCCCTTCTTGAAGGATGTCTGTGTGGGAGCTTCTAAGAGGAGAAACCACAGACACGTCACTGGGAAGAAAACATATCCCTGATCCTGTGGGCTGAGTAATACAAAGACAGAGTTAAAATCAGGAAATGCAATAAGTTAATTCACGCCTGTTTCTGATCCTGCCAGCAAACACGCTATTTAGGCTCTAAAAGATGACTGGAGTGGGAAAAAAGTTCCCACCAGCCCAATCCACGGTCAGAGTATGTTTTCTAAGTCTCGCATCGTGTATACAGGTGTTTCCCTGGTGGCTCAGATGAATCCACCTGCAATGCAGGAGACCCAGGTTCGATCCCAGGGTCATGAAGAGCCCCTGGAGAAGGTACTAGCTACCCACTCCATTATTCTTGCCTGGAAAATCCCACGGACAGAGAAGCCTGGCAGGCTACAGTCCATGGGGTTGCAGAATTGGATACAACTGAAGCAAATGAGCACAACATGATCAAAAACAGATAGAAAAAGAGTTGTGGAGATAGATGGTGGTGACGTTTGCACCACAATAAGAATGTACTTAATATTATTGATGTGTACACTTGACAGTTAAGATGGTAACTTTCATGTGTATTTTATCATAATAAAAGAATAGGAAAAAAAGATACTGAGGTTCAGAGGGGTTCACTGACTTGCCCAAGGCTATCGTGCTGGGAAGTGGCAGCGTCCAGTCTTATCCCAAGTCTTCAGATTTGAAGTCCCCAGTGTGCTGTATTGTATCCCATGGCCAACTCTGGTCGCTGACCCGGGCATAGCTTGAAGGCAGGTACCAAATCACTGAAGTGAATTATAGTTAAAATTAGACTGCTGGATGACTGACAGGCCAACGCCAGAGGCTGTGACTTATTTTCCAAAGTGGGACTGCTCAGCCCTGTTGCCCTTGACTTCCTTCCCCGGGATACGGGGAGGTGATCAGCCACCACCTCCCTCGTTTAACCCAACCCAGCCCCTACACAGACAGTCGCTCCAGACTCAAACTGCTAAGCAAAGACTGAGGGCTTCTAAAAAAGATGGCAGGACTATTGATATGCAGCAAACCCCGGGACACTCCTTCATCCATTGCTCAAGGACATTTCCCCCAGAATCCTGCAAGCATGGACTCTGGATAGTTCGTTCTCCTACGAGAGCTGCCCCTGAAGCCATGTGAGCTCCCACCTGTACAAAAGAACTTTTTAAAAAGCAGGAGAGAGAAAAGCACAAAATATGGTTTTTCCCTGAACCCTCTCCCCACCCCCTACCATCCAGAAATAGCCCTGATCTCAAGCAATAAAAGTAAAGATAACATTTTCAAGGTCTGGGATGGGGAAATAAGTAAAAAATAGAATGTTTAATCAATGCAAACATTCTTGGAATCTGAAACATCTGGGAGAGCTGGATGGGGGGAGAGTGTGGGGAGCCAGAAAGGCGGTGGGGAGGGATGCTTAGAGAGCTGACATTCTTATCCACTGTTTACCTAAAGCAGGAGCTGAATAACCTGCTCTCAGTCGCCCCCAGCAAGCTCATGTGCTGGCAGTTCATTTTTGTTACTAAATACAAGGATATCTCTCACTTTGAGAAAATCCAAGACTCTATCATATGACTTTACAAGATGAATAAAATCAGAGATTGATGACATCTATGTTTAGAACTACCCTTCCCATGTGGTGCTAGTGGGTATAGAACTCACCATGCCAATGCAAAAGACATAAGAGATTCTGGCCCTACCCCTGGGTCGGGAAGATCCCCTGGAGGAAGGCACGGCAACCCACTCCAGTATTTTTGCCTAGAGAATCCCATGGACAGAGGAGCCTGGCAGGCTACAGTCACAAAGAGTCGGATGTGACTAAAGTGACTGTGCACGCATGCACACACAAGTATATAAGCCACAATTGTCCTAGTGGGTTTAATAAGGCTCTCTCTCTCTCTCTTTTTTTTTTTTTTTTGGCTAACATGTGTTCTTAGGAAAACAACTGCTATGCAAAATAAGACCTCTGCACACCGGAAGTTTAATTCAGAGATGAACTTCCCTGAAGGCTAATGTCAATCCTGTAGGAATATCAGAGCTAACTAGATATCCACAAACCTAGGCTTCCTAGGTGGCACAGTAGTAAAGAATCTATCTGCCAATGCAGGAGACACAAAAGATTCAGGTGTGATCCCTGGCTCACAAAGATCCCCTGGACTAGGAAAAGGCAACCCACTCCAGTATTCTTGCCTGGAAAATTCCATGAACAGAGGAACTTGGTAGACTACAGTCCATGGAATAGAAAATAGTTGGACACTACTGAGCGCACACACACATACAAACTAACACATGAGCTTTCCCCTCAATCTCTGTTTTATACCACTCACCCTGAGAATGCTCTTAAACTCTTATTTATTTATTTATTTGGCCCCTCTGCTGTTGAGAGGCAGGTGGGATATTAGCTCCCCAACCAGGGATAAAGCCTGTGCCCCTGCATTGGAAGCCTGGAGTCTTAACCACTGGACCACCAGAGAAGTCCCCTGCCATGAGAATACTCTTCATGATAAAGAAAGATGTGTGATGAAATACATAAGCCAAAGTACGTGAATCAAGGGAAGCTAATTCTTAATCTGGTCCTTATTCCCTAACCTGCCATCGAACACAGATCTGGTCCCAAGCTGTATTCCAAGCCCCAGGGCAGCTGTGTTTCACCCTAATGTGTGCTGCAGTGGACTTGACCTCTATGCTGCAAGAGATGTGCTGCTCTCTGCTAAGTCACATGGCAAATGAAAAACAGCAATTGTTAGGGGAGACACACCAACTGAAACCATCCACCCTGGCCAGGCACCATAGTAAACATATGCGTGAATTATTTTACAGCAGGAGGTCTCGGTAACAGGCATGGAACTAACAAGCCACCACCAACCAGAAGAGTTTGGGAAAGGTCAAAAGGAGAAGCCACATGTCCTACCACCTCTCAAAATCCTTCTCACTGGTATTCATCTTGGCTGAGCAACGTGTGCCCCACCAGGAAGGACCCTGAGCCAGAGTGATTGGCCAAAGACAATGGGGAAAGTAATCTCATCACCATAAAACCCAAGACTTCGCGTCACTTGGGAGAGCAGTCCTCCTGGGTTCCCTTACTCTGCTGCTCTCCCTCCAGGCGCCCCGTCCCAATAAAGTCTCTTTCTTTGTCAGCTTGTGTGTCTCCTTGGATAATTCATTTCTGAGTATTAGACAAGAGCCCACTCTCAGGCCCAGGAAGGGAGTCCCCCTCCCTGCAATGAAAGGTGCTTTATAAATGGATGAAGAATCATTATTAGCACATTCAGTCCTTTCCTTCACCTTGCCCATATGTCACTTCATTGATCCTCACCTCAGTCCTAAGACGGTCCTAGGTCTCATCCTCTCCATTCTCCAAAGGAAGCTCCGAGAGTACAGTAACCTGTCCGTGGTCACACACAACGAAGGCAGAGAAGTGAGATTTCAACTGCAATTTACTAGCCACACTTCTAGGCTTACACCATGCTGTGTTTCTCCTGTCGCACATTCTTCCTCCTTGAACTTTGCCCTCAAAGCCATGACCCGAAGTTCTTATGTCTGGTTTTCCCATCTCCAAGCCAACAGCTCTTTCCACAGAATAGGTCGTCTTTCTATTATTAAAGAAGGAATAGCAGGAATGCAGGAGTTGCCATATGTTTCTCAAATCTGTGCTGCTCTCTACCTAACACAACATCCTATAATAGTCAGTATAACAAATATTCAGTGAACGCCATTAGTATCATCAACTCAGAGATGAGAACCAAGGGACAGAGCGGGCAGGGCAATTGCTAGCCCCACACTTTGTCACTGCAATGCTGGGAGGGGGCTCTATGTCTTGGACCTGAGGGTCCTCCTCACAGTCTCTGCTCAGATGGGGCCCTACCCCCAACCTACTGTGGCTACCCTTGCTGCTCCTAAACCTTAATAGTCGACAGATGCACTTGGCCTTCAGAAGATGCTTCATGTTTCCATCATGATGCCATGTCTATGTTCTCTTTACTGCACTTACATAAAAAGAAGAGAGTGAGAAGTAAGGGACTTTGGGGGGGAAATGATAAATGTTTTCCTTCCACTGAAGCATCCATTATATTATAGAATAAATCTGTGAAAACAGCATGAGCTGGGAAGTATATCTGTGTAAAGTAAATATTGTTTCCCTATTGCTTCTATTTTTCAAATGTGCTATGAGGAAAAGAGGGCTTCCCAGGTGGCTCAGTGGTAAAGAATCCACCTGCCAATTCAGGAGACGTGAGTTTGATCCCTGGGTCAGAAAAATCTCCTGGAGAAGGAAATGGCAACCCACTCCAGTACTCTTGCCTGGAAAATCCCTTGGACAGAGGAGCCTGATGGGCTACAGTCTATGGGGTTGCAAGAGTCAAACACAACTGAGCAACTAAACAACATGGGGGAAAGAATCTAAAAAAGAGCAGATCTATGTATGTGTATAACAGATTCACTTTGCAAAACAGCTGAAACTAACACAACATTGTAAATCAACTATACTCCAACAAAAACTAAAAAAAAAAAAAAAGGGTGTTATGACAATCAAAGTTTCATGTTAGGCTAAACTGATGATGTTCAGTGTAGAAGTGGTTAGAATTTTGCCAAAGATATGGTATGTTAAGTATGTATTACAGTAGGAGGCTGCAATGACTAAAACTGCAGCATCAGAGACTTGTGAAATTGAATCCTATTCAGCACTTAACTTTTCCTTTGTAGAATTTCTAGTAACTCCCAACAACTCTTTCCTGACTCCGGACATCTGCAGTTCATCCGCTTTCCCAGATCCTAGTATTTAATTTGTTCTCATGGTGGGAGATTCCCTGACTCTCAACTCCAAATTCCCAGAATTGGAATTTTGTTTCCTTCTTTCCTTTGTCTTGATATTTATAATGTTTGGTAGAATGTCAGTAAGGACCATAGACTCACAATATTTCTAAAGCTTAAGGTTATGCAAAGTGAATAAACTCACCACTCTAGCAGGAGATTAAGTCTGACATTTATTGGAATGTTTACGTGAAATGGAGACTGCCTATAAGGGTGTGACTATTTTATATTGATTTTTATGTATTAAGAGTCTCTCTGTGATTAAAAGCGTCATTCTATGCTTAACGACGACAAAATATCTAGATTGCTTTTCTTACACTGGAGAGTCAGTTAAGTCACTCTCAAACCTAACAGTAGATCCTAAGCAATTAAATCCCATTCAAATGTACAAATCAGTAGACCCCAATATATTGCTAAATTCCCAGAGCAAAAAATCATTTTATTTATTCTTATTAAAGATTAAAATTTTATTGCAGATAAAAACATGATCTCAAAGCCCACCTTCCACAAACAGAAAGTAAGCAGCTAAGATTAATGTGCACCAATAGGATGGCACGCCTCCCTCAATTCTGAGTAACTTCTTTTACTTTAACTATAGGCTTCCCAGGTGGCTCAATGGTAAAGAATTCGCTCATCAGTGCAGGAGACACAGGAGACACGGGTTCAATCCCTGGGTCAGGAGGATCCCCTGGAGAAGGAAATGGCAACCAACTCCAGTATTCTTGCTGGGATAACCCCATGGACAGAGGGGCCTGATGGGCTACAGTCCATGAGGTCACGAAGAGTCAGACACAACCGAGCATTTGCACAGGCAGGCACCCGAGGACCATGAGACGTGTTTAATGTACATTTTATCTCTTTCAGATGTTAATGATTATTTTAGGTCAGTATTAATTCTTTTGATGATAGTGACCCTCGATCAGATTTTAAAATATAGAAATAGTGTATTTGGTTGTGGATATATGGCAGAAGACTATCCTACTAGAAATACAGACCTGAATGTTCATATAAGCAACAACAAGGCTAAATGAAAGAAGCCTGCCCAAAGAAGAATACACTCTAGTCTATGTATCCAAAGTTCAAGGACAAGCAAAACTGATCAGTGGTTAAAAACCTTTAAAAATGAGTCCTTCCAGAGGATGGTCCAGCCTGGCTGAAGAGAAGCGTGAAGGGACCTTCTAGAAAGCTGGGCAGGTTCTGTATTTTGAACTGGATAGAGAACACACATATGTGGAAACACGGCAACTGTGCACTTAATTAGCCCCTGTTAGGGACTGAATGACTGTGCCCCCTCAGAATTCTTATGTTAAAACACTAGTCCTCAGCGCGATTCTATCTGGAGGTGGGGCCTATGGGGGTGATTATGTCATGAGGGTGGAGGCATCATGACGGGATTAATGCTCTTATACTAAGTGTCTCTCTCTCTCTCCCTCCCTCTCCTCCACGTGAGGATCCAAAGAAAACCATCTGCAAACCAGGAAAAGGGTCCTCATCAACAACCAAATCGGCCAGCACCTTGCTCTTGGGCATCACCGCTTCCAGAACTGTGAAAAGAAAATGTCTCTTGTTTAAACCACCCTGTCTGTGGGCTTTTTGTTAAAGTTTCTTAATTTAAGATAGCACCCTTTGGGTAGGTATGTGTTAACTCAATTTAAAAAAAAAAAAAAGCAGTGGGGAGGGAGAAAAGTAAACCTATCCCTAGGATTCAAGAGTGGGGAGAGGTCTGGAGATACAGATGTAGGAGTCCTTGGCAGAGCTGAGACCTCGAAGGGAAAGCAGGACCAACTGTTGTAGAATTGAGCTCCATCATGGTAGTCTATGGAGTTGCACAATTCACAGCCTTCACTACTAAGGGCGGCAGGCCTCAGGGAAATGTGTGAAATGAGGAGAACATTTAGTGAATGAATAAGGAATCTGGAAACTCAGGTCACATCAGCATGTATAGGACAGACAGAACAAATGGATCATTGAAAGATACGCATCTCACCTCTGAAGCCTGGTTCATCACCTACCAAGCAAACCAACTGATACACACAGATCCTGAGTTAAGGAATGGATCAAGGTGGGAAGGAGCAAATGAGACAAACCACTGCAGCTTCACGTCTGGGAGAATGAATGTTGTGGAATCACTATGAGATGGTGAGAAAGCAGATATCAAGATGAGAGTGTCCAGTTTCCCTGGTGGTCCTCTGGTTGGAATTTCACCTTCCAATACAGGGGAAGATCTGGATCTCGTGAACTGGATCCCTGGTCAGGCAGCTAAGATCCCACATGCCTTGAGACCACAAAGTGTGTTAGTCACTCAGTTGTGTCCAACTATTTGCTATTCCATAAACTATAGCCCCCCAGGCTCCTCTGTCCATGGAATTCTCCAGGCAAGAATACTGGAATGGGTTGCCATGCCCTCTTCCAGGGAGTCTTCCTGACCTAGGGATCCATGGGGTTGGATAAGACTGAGCAACTGAACTGAACTGAACTGAGGGATCCAACCCAACTCTCCTAAATTGCAGACAGATTCTTTACCATCTGAGCCACCAAGGAAGCCCCACAAAACCAAAACATAAAACAGAAACAATATTGCAACAAACCCAATGAAGACTTTAAAAAGATGAGAGGGGGGTAAATGAGGCCAGGACCCACTTTGGAGACAGTAGGACAGGAGGGGATGAGGGACAGATGCAAAGGTTTGGGTGGACTGCTAGATAGCTGAGTCCTTGAGAACAGCAAGGGGCCTTGGAAAGAGGAAACAGACATGAGCTAGAGATAAACCCCACTTTCTTCACATTTGTCTTGAAGATCAACTCAAGTTAAGAGACGGAAAACTGCATTCAAAGCAAAGGAAACCACATGGCTGTTTCTGACTCACTTACATTTACCTGAAGTGACTTCAGCTTTAGGAGAAGAGGGCTCAATTAGGCAACATGTGCAATTTAGGGGAAATGGGATCTGCCTCTTGGAACCTACAACCAAGCAAGGCCCCTGGAGCAAAAGTCTGGGGGTGTTTCTTTTTTCTTCTCTTTTAATGGGTCACCTAGTGGGGCCTTAACCCTCCCATTACATCTTTCCCCAGGCAGGTGAGCTGCTACCTACAGAAAATGACTGACGTCAGTCTGGGCTTGTAATGGTGCAGCCTGGGGATGGGCACAATCAAATGTTCCTTGGGACGATGCTTGGCTCCCACTGGCCACCTTTCATCTGGAACATCTCTTGCACTTTACAGGAGATAGTTAATTAGGTTTCCTGAGGCTTCAGGCAGGAATGTGCATCACAGAGTGCGCTTACGTCGATGACTGTGTAAGAAGACATGCTCACAGACTAATTATTTTGCATTTGTATGTATCATCTCCTTTCACACGGGATTGCAAAGCAGTTTCCCAAGGTAAGTTAATTGCTTTGTTCCTGGGAGGTCTGCAGCCTACCCTGGACTGGAGGGTCTAGTCATATGTTATCTCTTCCTGGGCTCAGGTTGACACAGGAGTCCTTGAAAAGTGATGGCCCAGAAGAAGAAGGATAACGAACAAAAAGGGCAAAGTAGTCCAGGGGTGGCCTGTCATGGAATCATAGAATGTCATAGCTAGATGTGCCTTCAGACCTCATCCCGATCCACGCTGTCCAATACGGTAGCTGCCGACCATGTGGAGCCACTGAGCACTTCAAATATTTTGGTCTGGTTGAGATGTGCCATGACACTCAACTACACACTGGACTCTGAAGAATTAATACCAAAAAAAGGATGTGAAATATCTCATTTGTAAATCTTATATGGATTACCTGTTGAAATGGTAATAATATGGATATATGAGATTAAATAGAATATTGTCATTTGAGCTGTTTCTTTGGACTTTGTAAAATGTGGCTGCCAGAAGGTTTTAATTGTATATATTTCTCACATTATATTTCTACATGACTGTGCCGATCTAAATGACTCGCCTCATTTTAAACATAACTAAGCTAGTACCTGGACTTCCCTGGTGGCTCCGTGATAAAGAATCTGCCTGCTAATGCAGGAGACATGGGTTCGATTCCTGGGTTGGGAAGATCCCCTGGAGAAGGAAATGGCAGCCCACTTCTGTATTTCCCACTTCCCTAGGAAATCCCATGGACAGAGGAGCCTGGTGGGCTACAGTCCACGAGGACACAAAGTCAGGCTTGACTAAAATAACAACACAACATCATTTCTTTAGGCTGCAGATGGTGCTTAATTAATATTAATATTAATTTATGTTAATTTTTTAAAAAAAACTTTCTGAAAGAACAAAGAAACAGCATGATCTCCACCCTGTGCCATACATTCTCTAAAAGCAGTGCACCTACTACACCCAGCAAACCCCTGACCCACCCCAGCACATGCTGTCCTATTCCAACCCATGCTTGCAAACAGACTGCTACTAATGTAGAAATTTCTAGAGTCAATACTGCCTCTTCTGGTGCCCTCTTGCCCAGCCAAAGTTCAAGTCCAAGAGCTTACCTGTAATCGTCAAATCAATCACCATCTCAAAAGTCAATTATGCATTGTCTCAACAGTCTAAAGTTTTCAGAACTATGTCATAAGGGTCAGAAAAAGTCTTTCCTTCTCTTAGACTCTGCCCACCAGCCTGATATCAAAGGAATTTGCAATTGAGCAATTCCCTTTCTCTACTCCTCAACTCTCTTCCTCTGGATCATCCCAAAGAAGGAAAAGTGGCAGTTGAGCCAAAGATAGTTATTGACCTGATGCTCCCAGATGTTCAAAATTCCACTCTGGCCATCTCAAGAGTGACTTCATTTTCCTAGTCCTTTTCTGTGGCCGTCAAGGCTAGTGTACCCTGCAGGATTCCAGGGGCCTGGGGTAAACCCCACACAGTCAGACAGGAAACAGCAGCCCTCTTTCATTCTCAGGGGGGCTTTGGTACAGAACCAGCTTTTAACCTGTTTTTCACTTGGAAAAACTTAAGCATTTCTGTCATTGGAGCAACCACGGCCCTCAGATCCACTCCACTGAGAGAGAACATGAAGGGAAACTAGCCCATATTGAGAACCTCTACCTCTGAGCCCCCTAGAGTTGACCCTTGAAAGTGGAGGGAAAAAAAGAAAGTGAAGGTAGATCAATCATGTTCAACTCTTTGCGATCCCATGGACTGTAGCCCACCAGGCTCCTCTGTTCATGGGATTTTCCAGGCAAGTATACTGAAGTGGGTTGTCATTTCCTTCTCCAGGGGATTTTCACGACCCAGAGACTGAACCCAGATCTTGTGCATTGCAGGAAGATTCTTTACCATCTGAGCCACCAGGAAAGCCCAAGTAGGGGAATGGCTCTTCAAGTAATTAGCTTCCCTTTAGCCTGTTTCTCCCTTTTTGCCACTTCCAAACCCATCTTCAGTTCATCACTGTCTTTGGGTCTTTATATTCCAGGTCCCTTATCTAATGTTTTCAAACACTTTATCATACCTATCTCCTCATTAAATACTACTAAATATGTCTAATTTATAGAAACCACTCATTTAAATTAATCCCTTAGAATCCTCACACACTGTTGATGGGAATGTAAAATGGTGCAACCACTGTGGAAAATAGTATGGAGGTTTCTCAAAAAACAAAAATAAGGACTATCCTGGTGGTCCAGTGGCTAAGACTCTACCCTCCCAATACAGGGGACCTGGGTCCAATCCCTGGTCAGGAAACTAGATTCCCACATGCCCAACTAAAGATTCCACGTTCTGCAATGAAGATCTAAGATCCTGCGTGCCACAACTAAGACCCCATTTAGCCAAATAAATAAATATTAAACAACAATAACAACAACAACAAAAAAAACTGAAATAGAACTACCATACAAGCCCAGTCACTACACTTCTGGGTATACATCCAATAAAAATTCACTAATTTGAAAAGATAACATGCACCCCAATGTTCTCAGCAGCGTTATTTACAATTACCAAGACATGGAAGCAGACTCAGTGTCTATCAACAGATGAATGGATAAAGAATATGTAAAATATATAGATACACACAATGGAATACTATTCAGCCATAAAAAGGAATGAAATCTTGCCATTTGCAGCAACATAGATGGACTTGGAGGGTATTACGCTAAGTGAAATGTCAGAGAGGAAAAGACAAATACTGTATGACATCACTTATGTGCGGAATCTAAAAATATACAGAAACGTCATGAATATAACAAAACAGAAACAGACCCAGATACAGAGAACAAACTAGAGGTTACCAGTGGAGAGAAGGAGTGGGGCGAGGAGCAAGATAAGGTAGGGGATTAAAAAGTACAGATTATTACTTATAAAATAAGCTCCATGGATACAACTTAGGGAATACAGCCAATATTTTGTAAGTATTATAAATGAAGCTTAACCTTTAAAATTTTTGAATCACTATATTGTACCCTGTAACTTATATAACATTACACAACAGCTATACTTCAATAAAAGTATTTTAGAGGACTTCCCTGGTGGTCCAGTGGTTAAGAATCTGCCTCACAATGCAGGGATGCAGGTTCAATTCCTGATTGGGGAACTAAGATCCCACATGCCTCAGAGCAACTGTAACCCCTCACATCGCAACTAGAGAATCTTTGCACCACAGCAAAAGGTCCCGTATGACACAATGAGGACCCCAACTGCTGCAACTAAGACCCGAAGCAGCCAAATAAATATTTTTTCAAAAAATTCATATGTGAACGCAAAAAAAAATTCTTTAATAAAAAAATATAATCACCCCTTAACGCTGAATGCCAAACCTCGCGTCTTGAGCTTCGGACTCCAAGGCTAGTAGAGTTCTCTTACACTAAATCACCACCATGATCCTTCTTTTATTGTTGCTCAGTCTTATCGGCCTCTTTGCGACACCGTGGACTATAGCTCACCAGGCTCCTTTGTCTGTGGGATTATCCTAGCAAGAAAACTGGAGGGCTGCCATTTCCTTCTCCAGGAGATCTTCCCAACCCAGAGGTCGAACCCATGTCTCCTGCATTGGCAGATAGATTCTTACTGTTAAGCCACCAGGGAAGCCCATGAATCCTTCCTTGGCTCTACCCAAACCTGCCCCCCAAATAAGCTTGAGCATCAGTTATTTTCACTCTTACCTGAGCACTTACACTGCCTGCATTCTGCAAGACAGTGACTTCTGAAGCAGTGTCCCTCACTTTGAAATAAAGAGATTCAGCCCCCAGATGTCTGGGAGAAGCATGAACAGAGCTTAGTCAGGGCAGGGCTTCACTCAGAGCGCTTTAATGTGGTCAGGGGTAGGAATGGGGTCTCTCCACTAGGTAGGTTTACCAGGTAGGAAAGGTCCTTTAAAAGGAGTAAGACCCCTGCATGCATCATCTTGGGCTGTGGGTGGGTTGAACCCTCCTGCAATCGAAGGACTAATCCTAAAAGTGTTCATAGTTGTACTCTGCTAATTTCATTCCCCATCATGATGAAAAATTTGTGCCTTTTACAGTCCCCCAAAAGATTCACGACAATTTAGGAGACTGGGTTTTTCATAGACCTGTCACACTTCCAACAGTTGTGAAATGTGCTCTGCAAGGTGGAGGGTATGTGCCCTTCTCCCAGGGGCTCTCACTTCTGCCTGATGGATCTTTATGAGCTCAAGCCTGGATGAGGAGCCCCTCCAAAACCCCAGGGCTTTGGCAGTCAAGGGCTCTGCACCATCCTTGGAGAAAGTTTCTGTTTTCCCCTAGGCAACTGGCTAATTGCCTGCCTGCAAGTCCTCCTGCCTGGAGAAAGGGTTCTGCTCATTTCTCATTGTCAGTCATTTCCTTTGGCTTCTGTTGGGTCTCACTAATTGTACTGGTTTTGCAACAGTTCAAGAACATTAGGAAGATGGTATCATTTATACGTGGAATCGAAAAAAAAGTGCAGCTCATAGAAATAGAGTGTGGAAAAGTGATGGTGAGGGGCTGAGAGCTCGAAGAAATAGGGAGCAACTGATGAAAGGGTACAAGTTTCACTTATAAGATGAATAAGATCTGAGGATCTAATGGGACTATAGTGGAAAACATTGCATTGTGTTTTGTATTTATAACTGAAATTTACTAACAGAGTAGAACATAATTGCTCTCACCAAAAATAATAATAATAATGTAAATATGTGAGGTTTGATGTATTAAATAACTTGATCAGGGAATCATTCACAATGCATATGTACATCAGATCATCACATTATACACATTAAATATCTTACAATTATACCTATCAATTATACCTCAATAAAGCTGGGGAGGAGGTAGGAGGGAACAGTTTCATCTCTCACTTTGACTCAAATAACTTAATTGGCTCAATCTTTAGTTTTCTCATCTGTAAAATGAGAATAATGATGACAATTTTATAAGATTAGGTGTTCAATGAGATCACATACATGAAAGCCTCAGATATAAATCTTTTCATGTAACAAGCTTTCAATAACTACCCACTGAACCTCAATCTGAAGTATTCTGAATCTTTCCAACCAGGATTTGTTTTATGTGAGACCATGTGTCATTAATTCTGACATGAATTCTAAAAGTTTAGAATTTTTTAATTCTAAAAAAACATGTTTTTACCATCAACAATGCAAATCAGTCATAATTTTACATTTACATATGTATATATATATAAATTTTTTTAAAAACATGATGCTTTCTCAAGGTTGTTTTCTTTTAATCTTTCCCACGCTATCAAAAATGTACTTTTTCCTTTGGACTTTTATTCAGCCTTTGAGTGCTAAAAATGCTTTGCTAAAACCTGCCATATTTTGTCTATCTTCCATTGTCATCTTTGTCCCCATTTCCTTAATTTAATCTTTGTTTGAAAGAAAAGAAAAAAGAACTAGGATTCATGCCTCTCTCAATTCTCTCATACTTGTGTGACCTTCCTCTCCTCTCCTTTTCTCTAAAGAATTGGTAAAATACACAGACCATCACGTGCAAGTCAGTGAATGTCTCTGAAAAACAGAAGAAGTAAAATTTACTGTTCTCCATGGACAGAAGGGATAGTTAGTGAGTATGGGATGGACAAGTACACACTGCTATATTTAAAATGGATAACCAATAAGGACCCCCTGCAAAGCTCAGGGAACTCTGCTCCATGTCATGCGGCAGCCTGGATGGGAGAGAGGTCTGGGGGAGAATGGGTTCGTGTATATGTGTGGCTGAGTCCCTTTGCTGTCCACCTGAAACTATCATAAGGTTGTTAACTGGCTATACTCCTATATAAAAGAAAAAGCTTTTAAAAAGCTTA
This sequence comes from Cervus canadensis, assembly GCF_019320065.1. Lineage (NCBI taxonomy): Eukaryota > Metazoa > Chordata > Mammalia > Artiodactyla > Cervidae > Cervus > Cervus canadensis. Next base: position 4,872,484 of record NC_057415.1, on the reverse strand, counting down.
CTGTTCCCCAACACTCAAACATTAGATTGTCCAGAGGAGGGGTGATGTGATTCGCCCACACAATGGCACATGCACCTACCTTTGGAGTTGAAGAAGTATGCTGAGATGAGTAGATTTATTTGTTGGTGATGTGTCAACTTTGTCTGCACAAAAAAAATCCATACGTCTTCTCTGCGTTGTGGTGGTGTTCATCACTCAGCCGTGTCTGACTCTGTCACCCAGGAACTGCAGCACACCAGGCTTTCCTGTCCTTCACTGTCTCCTGGAGTTTGCTTGAACTTACGTCCTTTGAGTCGATGATGCCATCCAACCATCTTATCCTCTGTCACCCTCTTCTCCTCCTGTCCTCAATCTTTTCCAGCATCAAAATTCCCCAAAATATATTCTCAACTGAAAACCTGACAGTCTAGAATTGCTCCTAATGTGTCGACAGTCCATGAGGATGTGACTTTAGGTAACTGCAGGTGTCCGGTAGGAAGATGCAGGGAGAGGCAGGACACCCAGAGTCATGAAGCAAGCTCTCCAAAAGAGTGAGGAGGATTTTCATCCTGAAAACAGATGGAGGGATAAAATGAATGGGAAATAGCATGAAAAAGTTCACATACACTAACTGTGATGGGCCCTCATACAGCTAGTAGACTGTAGTCCCCATAGAGAAACCTGGGCATCAAGGAAGGTACAGGACTGCACCCAGTGCTTCTGCCTCAAGGGCCAGAGGCAGGGTTTGCCCTCTCACCCTGGAGAAAGAGCAAGGTGAGAGGCTAATTTTTATGGAATTGGAACCTCCTGTTGACCCCGAGACCCTCTGCTTTCTGAGTCCTGAAAAGCACTGACAGCTAACCAACAGAACTCAAGTTTGTGAGCCAGGATCAGTGCGTTGGTTTTTGTCTGGAGGGAGCATCGTGGAATGAGGTGTTGAAGAATTTACTCTTTCTGCCAGAAGGGAAGACAGAGTCCCACCTTAGCTGGAAGAGATGAGAGCAGGGGCAAAACAGACAGGAGACAGTGATTTAAAAGCCCTGGCGTGAGCTCAGCAGAGAGCCTGGCCAGAGCAGAGGAGAAAAGCAGCAGGGAGGTGGAAGCTCCGCGAGGAGCAAGGGTGACAGATGACCCTGCGGGGAGGCGGAGCCCTGGGGGACCCGGTGGCACTGCGGCACTTGCAGCAGAAGCCGCCCCTCCGGCAGGAAGTCCTAGAGGGCAGCTCACTGTGCGAAAGTCCCAGAGGCGTAGGACATAAGGACGAAACAGTCGGGACACGGAATTTTGCTTTGGCAGTGTGTGCAGGATTTTCTCATACTAGTTTCTGCGTTATAGTTAGCTCTTTGTTTGCATCTTTAAAATAGTTTAAAGGAATAGCTTGACCTCTTTCCACTTTTCTTCCAGTCCCCTGTTCAAAATCTGAATTGAGTCATTCTGGCATCCAGCTACCCTTTCAAAATTTCCTCTGGACTAGCATTTCAAGGATCAGTAGTATCAAGCTCTTAAACAAATTCTTCATTTTATAGTCATTCTCTCTCTTTTTTTTTTTCAGTGTCTTTGAATGTGAAATAGATGTTTGCTTTATTATCAACGTTGTTTGGCTAGTAATATTATCACGTGTTAGGGGATTTCATCAACTACTATAAAATTCTTCAGGGACATCTAGCACGTGGGTCTGGGTGTCGAGGGATTTTTTTATGGCGATCAACAGAAACAAACTTTGACTGACCTAAGAAAGGGAAAAAGATGTTTATCACATGAATTCAGTAAAGTTCACAGAAGGTGCACAGAGAACTGAAGGATGAGGGGTAAGGACTGGGGTTAACTGTTCCTCTTGAACACGAGAAATGGAGGAAGAGAAGCTTCCCACCCTCAAATTAAAGGAGGTGATGTTGTTAGAAAATGAAGAAAAAGATGTTGGCAGACCGAGGCAACACAAGGACACAATCCAGTCAAATTCAAACTCCTCTTAATTAGTAGGGACTTAGCTCCTTAAAAAGAAAATCCCTTAGTTACTCTTCTAGCCTTCTACACTACTTGATTCAGACAGAAAATGCAAAAAAACTCATATCTCATTGTCAAAGACAATGCTAAATAAACATCTCTCCTTTATTCTCCTTTGGACTTTGTCTTACTCTCACTTTTTTTCCCCAAAAGCACACAGTTCATAAGGCTTTTTGTTTTAAGTAGTTCAGTGTAAAATCAGATTACTACTCTCAAAAAGAGAATGTAGAGCAGTTGTTTCTCTTTGCTTTGGCTCTCCTTCGTGCTGTCCTCTCACTCCATACATCCCATGATACTCAACCAGGGAAGCAGGAAAAAGATATCTATCATCCTCTGGAATAAGAATGTTTATACCTCTTCTCGTTCTTTTCTTTCCTGGATACATTTCTACTTCTCTTTCTTCAGTATGTCTTCCACATCTGAAAAAACTGAGATAAAGAAATAGTTAGAAGTCAGATCTAACCGTATATTCATTTTGCTGCCCATTTTTACATTTCAGGAGAAGAGATCAGTATCCAAAAATGCTACAATATATTGTAGAAAATTTCAACCGCAAATAAAAACTTATGAGACATGCAAAGAAACAGGAAGGTGTGACCCATACATGCACAAAAAAGCAAACACGGAAAACACTCAGGACAGGGCCTGGATATCTGATTTAACAGACAGTAGAGTCGACCCTTAAGTAACACAGGTAGAAACTACACAGGTCCACTTATATGGAATTTTTTCACAGTAGATGTAGTAGACAAATTTTGAGATTTGCAAAAATTTGAAAAAAACTCACAGAAGAACCACATAACCTAGAAATACCAAAAAAAATTAAGAGAAAGTTAGGTATATCATAAGTGTATAAAATATATTTTATACATATAACATAAAAACATATGTTAACTGATCATGTTTCAGTAAGACTTCCATTCAATAGTAGGTTATTTAACTAATAATTGTTAAGATTTGGTGGAGTAAAAGTTATCCACAGAATTTTGACTATGGAGTAGGTCAGTACCCCTAACACTTATGTTGTTTAAAGGTCAATCGTACTTCAAAGCAGTTACTATAAATGTGTTCAAAGAACTAAGGAAAGCCATATCTAAAGATTCAAAGAAAGGGAAAATGATAGAGAATATCAAAGTCAGATAAAGGTTATTTTTTAAATAACTCAGTGGAAACTCTATAGACTTGAAAAGTACAATAATAGAAATGAAAATTTTACTAGAGAAGCTATACAGTAGATACAAGCTGGTAGAAGGAAGAATCAGATGCCTTTAAAATAGATTAACGGAGATCATGCAATCTGAAAACTGAAATAGAAAAGAATAAAGTAAAATGAAGACCTCTGACAAATACAAGATAGCATGTAAGCACTCAAATACACACTAAATGGAAGGATTAGAAAGGGAGGGGAGAGAGAGGGGGGAGCATAAAAAAAAAAATCTAAAGCAGACTTCCCTGGTGACAGAGCAGATAAAGAATCTGCCCGCCAATGCAAGGAACATGGGTTTGATCCCTAGTTTGGAAAGATTCCACATGCCATGGAGCAACTAAGCCCACGCTCCACAGCTACTGACCCTGCTCTCTGGACACTGTGAGCTGAAACTACTGAGGCCTGAGCGCCCTAGAGCTCACACACTGCAACCACTGAAGCCAGTGCCTACAGCCTGTGCTCGCAACAAGAGAAGCCACCTGATGAGAAGCCCCATGCGCCACAACTAGAGAAAGCCCACACACAGAAACAAAAGACCCGGCACGGCCAAAAACAAGCAAATAATAAAACATTAAAGCAATAACTGGTGCAAATTTTATAAATCGGATGAAGAACATTAATCTACACATCCAAGAAGCTCAAAACCTCAACATAGAGCAGATGCGATGAGATCTGTACCGAAACACATCATAATCAAATGTTGAAAGACAGAGACAATCTTGAAAGGACCAATACAATAGTGATTCAACATAATATACAGAAGGAAATCTCAGTAAGATTTGCAGTTGACTTCTCATAAAATAACAAAGGAGGCCACAAGTCAGTGGGATGACATGTGCAAAGTGCTGGTTTAAAAAAGGCAATCAAAATACTACACACTGCAAAACTATCTTTCAAAAATTAAGGCAAAATAAAGACATTCCAAGATATTAAAAACAGAGAATTCATTGTTAGTAGACCAATCTTTCAAAAAATACAAAGAGAGGTCTTTAAGCAGAAAAGAAGTGACACCAAACAGATTCACACCCACAGGAACAAAGGGGGTCAGCATAGGTTATCGTCTACTTAATTATAAAAGACAGGAATATTTCCTTTATTTCTCCTCAGAGTTGATTGTAAAAGCTATTGCATAGAATTATATATATACATACACATATATATAAAATTTACTGTTGAGCCTACAAAATATAGAAATGTAACATATTTGACAAATATTTACATAAAGCTATACTCAGGTGAGGAAATGACATAAGAGGGCAACTCAAATCTGCAAGAAGAAATTTTTAAAGCCAAAAATGGTAAATAAGAAGGTAAATGAAAAGGAAAAACTATAAATATGTATTTACTCTTCTCTCTAAGCTCATAGACTAAAATATGCAAAGTAATACTATCAATAAGGTATAGTCAGGTTTATAACATACATATGTGATATGTATAAAAATAATAGTTAAAATGTGAGAAGGGGAAATAGAGCACATGTGAGTAAATTTCCTCTATTTCATTGTAATTATGTTAGACTAAATCTGATTCTTACCTGTAGGCATGTATTTTCTGTTAAATTAACATATATACTGTAAGCCCGAGAGTAGCCACTAGGAAGATAGATCAAAAATACAGTTTTAAAAATTATTAATATTATTACAAAATTACACTGGAAAATATCCATTCAGTGCAAATACACAGATGTTGGAAACAAAAGCAAAACAGCAAACATAAATCAAACTATGTCAATAAGAACATCAAGCATGAATAAACTAATACAATTAAAAGGCAAATATTGGTAGAATGGATAAGGAGACAAGAGCCAACTATATGCTGTTTAGAGGAGAACTCTTTTAGATTCAAATATATATATAGTTTGAAGAAAAGGGATAGAAAAAATATACCATGCAAATTGCAACTCTAAGAAAGCTAGATGGCCTATACTGCGTCTATAAGACATAGCACCTCAGAGACAAAGTGGACTTTAAAACAAAAAAGTTACTAGAAATAAAGAGGGTTATTGTACAATTTTAAAAGACTCAAGCTATCAGAAAGATGTCATAATTATAAACATATGCTCATCTAACAACAGAGTCCTCAAAATACATGAAGCAAAAATAGAATTAAAGGAGACATATGCAATTCAACAAGAACAACTAGAGACTTTAATATCCTACTTTGCATAATAGTTAAAACAACTGCACAGAAGATCAACAGGAGTGTAGGAAATGCGGACACACCATAAACTGACTAGACCTAAAAGGCAACTTTAGAACACATCTCCCAACACATTCCTCTTAAGCACATACAGAATATTCTCCAGAATAGAACATAAGATAGTTTATAAAACAAGCTGCAACAAACTTAAAACTATTGAAATCATACAAAGCACATTCTCTGACCACAATGGAATGAAATGAGAAAAAAGTAACAGGGAATTTGGGAATTGTACGAATATATGGTTATTAAATAACACACTCTTAAATGAGTTAAGGGAAAAATCAAAGGGAAACAAAATACTCTGAGACAAATGAAAACAAAAACAACATCCCAAAACTTCAGGGATATAACTGAAGCAGTACTTAGAAGAAAATTTTTGTAAATACACGCATTTTTTAAAAGAAAGAGTTCCACTCATTAGTTTAACCTTTGACATAAGAAATGAAAAAATAGGGGTAAACTATCCTCAAAGCAAAAAGAAATCATGTAAGAGTGAAAACAAATGAAGTAGAGAATAGAAAAATTATAGAGAAAATGTATGTGTTAGTCTTTTAGTCATCTCCAATTTCCGACCCCATGTTCTATAGCCCACCAGGCTCCTCTGTCCATGGGGTTCTCCAAGCAAGAATACTGGAGTGGGCTGCCATTCCCTTCTCCATGGGATCTTCCTGACTGAGGGATCGAACCAGGTCTCTCGCATTGCAGGCAGATTCTTTGCCATCTGAGCCAGCAGGGAAGCCCACAGGGAAAACACACAGACGGAGTGGCCTATGCAACAGAAAACTATTTTCTCGCAATCTAGAGGCCAGAAGTCCAAGATCAAGGTGTCAGCAGGTTTGGTTTCTTCTGAAGCCTTCCTCTTCGACTTCTGGGTCCTCATGTGTTAGCCCCTCAGTCTGTGAGTTGGTGATTCCATTTCCTCCTCTTATAAAGACACAAGCCATACTGGATTAGGACTCATCCACACAACCTCCTTTTATCCTACTTAAACTTTAAAGGCCATATCTCCAAATACAGTCACATTCTGAGGTACTGGGGTTAGTATTTCAACACATGAGTTTTACAGGCACACGATTCAGTCCAAATAGTAGTGATGGCTACACAAGTCTGTGAATATACTAAAAACTACTGAGTCATGCAGTTAATTGCATTGAATCATGCGGTTACAGTAGGCGAATTTTATAGTATGTGAATTATATTTCAAAAAAAATTGTTAAAAAAAAAGAAACAGTGGAGCTATTTAAGATTTTCAAAAAGAAAAGCAAAGCAATCCACCTGAGTTTTATAAACGTCTTCCAGCAGTTCCCTCCAGGATCAAAGTACAAGGAAAGTGAAAGTGAAGTCACTCGGTTGTGTCCGACTCTTTGAGACCCCATGGACTGTAGCCTACCAGGCTCCTCCATCCATGGGACTTTCCAGGCAAGAGTACTGGAGTGGGTTGCCATTTCCTTCTCCAGGGGGGTCTTCCCTAATCAGGGATCGAACCCTGGTCTCCTGCATTACAGGAAGATGTTTTACCCTCTGAGCTACTAGGGAAGCCCCAAGTACAAGGAAGCTGGAGGTGAAATGAGTAATCAGGAGATTATTACAATAATCTGGTTAGATGCCCTGGGAATCGTCACTAGACCAAGGACACGAGTTGTAAAGAAGAGAGAAGACAGGAATGACTTTGTGTGGTTAGATGCGACCGCCTGAAAGAAAACATTTCTAAGGGAAGGCTACAAAGCTGACTCCATGGGCTGACAGTCTGGTGAGACGGCCACAGCCCTCAGAGCCTGTCAAGTGACCACAGATCCTTGAGAACCATCTGCGCTAAATACATTTATGATCATACTCAGTTGCCCAGTCATGTCAGACTCTTTGACACCCTATGGACTGTAGCCCGCCAGGCTCCTCTGTCCATGGGCTTCTCCAGGCAAGAACGCTGGAGTGGGTTGCCATGTCCTCCTCCATGGGATGGTCCTGGCCTAGGGATCGAACTCGTGTCTCCTGCACCTTCTGCTATAGGATGTGGATTCTTTATTACTGAGCCACCACAGAAGCCAACTAAATACACTAGTGAATGCTAATGATATAACGGGCTGCTTCTTCTAAGCAACACAGAAGTTAAAATTCTATTTTATTCAAAGTGTTATTCACAATTTAAAATAAAGCAATATGAAGGTTTTAGGCACTGCTGTCGGTCAGGTCTTCAAGACTTCAGGTCTTCAATTTCCACAAGACTCCTCAGGATCATGCACACCACAGTCTCACAGGTTCTGTCAGGGGAGCGAGGAAGGCAAGAAGGAGAGGTGCAAGTGTGACGATGTAGGCTCGGCAGGCTGCCTAGTGAACCCCAGAAGAGGAGCTGCATGGGAAGTTCAGAGGGGAGGACAGGAAAGGAAACAGCATCAGCCTGGCATAGACTGCTGTATTGGGGTATTGGTGCAAACTTGACTTTACAGGGAAATAGTTTTGTTTTTCAGCCACTCAGCTGTGCCCAACTCTTTGTGACCCCTTGAACTGCAGCATGCCAGGCTTCCCTGTCCTTCACTATCTCTTGGAGTTTGCTTAAACTCACGTCCACCGAGTCAATGATGCCATCCAACCACCTCATCCTCTGTCGCCCCCTTCTCCTCCTGCCCTCAGTGTCTCCCAGCATCCCAGTCCTTTCTAATGAGTCAGTTCTTCACATCAGGTGGCCAAAGTATTAAGAGCTTCAGCTTCAGCATCAGTCCTTCCAATGAATAATCAGGCTTGGTTTCCTTTAGGATTAACTGGTTTGATCTCCTTGTTGTCTTTTTTTTTTTTTAAGAACTTGATTTTCTCATCTATTTCACAGCAGCAGCAGAAGTCCAAGGCAACCAAGCTGACTAAAGAGGGTTCTCTATGAGGTGATGCTTACTCTGGGATCATATATATACAAGTGAATATGGTGCTCTCTCTCTCTTTCTCACATACACACCCCCACACACACAGAGACACACACCCACAACCACCCACTCACCCACCCCCCACCACCACACACACACACAAAATTGGCCCAAGAAGCACTTCTTGTCTCTGGGTCCCCAAACTTCCCTTACACTGCCCTGTCTCTCCTCTGTCAAGAGCTCACCTCCCTCCACTCTTCTCTTCTTTCTCCCTCTAACCAACTATGTTTTTAAAAAATTGAATTTGAATCATTCAAAGAGAGAATTCAGGCCAGTGGAATGAAAAAGTGTAAGAGGTTCTGCCCTAGAAGATGTCTATTTGATCCAGCAGCTCTATCATTGACCGAGTGCATAACCTCAGGACTCTATTCTCGGTTTCCTTATCCATAAAACAACTATAACAACATCACCAGCTTTATGGGGTTGTTGAAAAGGTCTAATGAAATCGTAGGTGTGAAAATACATGTGTCTGTATGTATGCTCAGTTGTGTCCAACTCTTTGCGACCCCATGGACTGTAACCCACTAGGTTCCACTGTCCATGGGATTCTCCAGGCAAGAATACTAGACTGGGTTGCCATTTTCTCTTCCAGAGGATCTTCCCGACCCAGGGATCAAACCCATGTCTTCTGTGTCTCCTCCATTGGCATGTGGATTCTTTACCACTTGAGCCATCAGGGAAGCAGGCAAGGCTCTAAACAAATATAAGGCATTGTTGCTACTCCCTAGAGTATTAACGCCTGAACACCTTTAGGATTCTGTGGCATGAAAGATTAGCCTGGAGCTGGGAGGTGGAAGAATTTTGGGAGTGAGGGCAAGAAGTCCTCCCAGATTCCACAGGTTGGCAAGTGGCTCCTTTCTGCCTCTGAGAAGACCTCTTTACATACACAGACAAACACAAGTGGGCACACAGGCACGGTTTTAATCCCTAAATCTACTCCAAAGTTTCTATTCAGATCTCATTTTCACACCCTTCTGGCTGAACTCAGAAGTGGAAATTTCCCGGAAGCCAAGTCCTCAGCTGTCCAGTTTGGGGCTAGATCAGCGGAACAGACCACGTTGATGACAGGTGTTTAATTTGTTTTGCACCCTCTGGTGGACTGTGCCGGGAGGTACAGGGGTTACTCTGAAATTGACAAGCAGCTGCAGCACCCACCTGTCGCTGCCCCAGGGCTTGGGTGGGCCGGGGGGATGGTTGGCAGGGAGAGGGATGAGGCCTGGAGGCTGGCAGGCCAGTCAGCATCAATGAGAAAAGAGGTTCTGCAGAAAGCAACAGAAGAGACCCCCAACTCATCTTTCTTGAACAATAAGTAACCATTCACATGTAACTGCATGAACCCCGCCTACCCTACACCCCTAAAGGCTGGCTAGCAATTCCCTCCTAGATGATGGTGCTCCCACTGGTTCTTCTTACCTGAGTGTAAGCCTCTTGAGGGTAGGTCGACATCCTCATCATCTTTGGACCTTCTTCCCCTTCCACTCCCACCACTACACAAACACACACAGAGACACCAAGTTAGACTGAGGCTGTGCTGTGCCTAGTCGCTCCGTTGTTTTGGATGCTTTGGCTAGGACTCAGCAAATACTGGACTTCCCTGGTGGCTCAGATGGTAAAACATCTGCCTTCAATGTGGGAGACCCGGGTTCAATCCCTGGGTTGGGATGATCTCCTGGAGAAGGCAATGTCAACCCACTCCAGTATTCTTGCCTGGAAAATCCCATGGATGGAAGGGCCTGGTAGGCTACAGTCCATGGGGTCGCAAAGAGTCGGACATGACTGAGCGACTTCACCTTCACTTCCTTTTCTTTCAGCAAATACTTACCGTTACACTGAATTGAACCAGCAAAAGCCTCTCTGGCCTTAAAAGAGAGATTTTAGATGAGGTTCTCTAACCACCTTGGAGTGTGGGAAACTCCTCCTCGCCCAGTCCAACCCACAATGCAATGGATGCTCTCAGTGATGATGTAATGAACTCATAGATGTGCATGGAAGCAACGGGTTTCATTCAGAATCCAGCGGATCCATCCACAGACACTTACGGACTGCATGATCTATCCTGAGCGTTGTGTGACATGCTTTGGGCTGAGGGGTAGGAGGGAAAAGGGGAAGCAGAGAATACGACCATTGTGCTCATGCCTTCAAAGAGCTCATGGGAGTAATGAGGAAACAAGATACACTCACAGGACATAAAAGCAAGCAGAAGCATGAACAGCAGACCAGGTACTCAACTCCAACTGCCCCAGCAGAGAAGAGACTAGGGTGGCCAGGGAAGAAGGCATGGAGGAAGTGACCTCCAGACCTCGAGCCACTCCTAGAATCTAACTGAAAAACTGTGTTGAGTGTAGCATCTTTCAGAGTTGCCTGGGGCTTCCCTTCGGGACTTCATAACCCTGCCCCAATCACATGCTTCTTCCAGTCCTTTCCCCTGCATGATTGTCCTCCCCTCTCATCTCCATCTTTTCAAATTCTTAGGAAAAGACCCTGATGCTGAGGAAGATGAAGGCAGAAGGAGAAGGGGGTGGCAGAGGATGAGACGGTTAGAGGGCATCACCAACTCAATGGACATGACTCTGAGCAAATTCGGGAGGTAATGAAGCACAAGGAAGCCTGGGGTGCTGCAGTCCATGGGTTTGCAAAGAGTTGGACAGAATTTAGTGGCTGAACAGCAACAATCTAATTGCTTTACAATGTTTTAGTTTCTGATATACAACAAAGTGAATCAGCCATCAGTTCAGTTCAGTTCAGTCGCTCAGTCATGTCCGACTCTTTGCGACCCCATGAACTGCAGCATGCCAGGCTTCCCTGTCCATCACCAACTCCCGGAGCTACCCAAACTCATGTCCATTGAGTCCATGATGCCATCCAGCCATCTCATCCTCTGTCATCCCCTTCTCCTCCTGCCCTCAATCTTTTCCAGCATCAGGCTCTTTTCAAATGAGTCAGCTCTTTGCATCAGGTGGCCAAAGTATTGGAGTTTCAGCTTCAACATCAGTCCTTCCAATGAAAACCCAGGACTGAGCTCCTTTAGGATGGACTGGTTGGATCTCCTTGCAGTCCAAGGGACTCTCAAGAGTCTTCTCCAAAACCACAGTTCAAAAGTATCAATTCTTCGGTGCTCAGCTTTCTTTATAGTCCAACTCTCACATCCATACATGGCTACTGGAAAAAACATAGACTTGACTAGATGGAACTTTGTTGGCAAAGTAATGTCTCTGCTTTTTAATATGCTGTCTACGTTGGTCATAACTTTCCTTCCAAAGAGTAAACGTCTTTTAATTTCATGGCTGCAATTACCATCTGCAGTGATTTTGGAGCCCAGAAAAAAAGTCAGCCACTGTTTCCCCATCTATTTCCCATGAAGTGAGGGGACCGGATGCCATGATCTTAGTTTTCTGAATGTTGATCTTTAAGCCAACTTTTTCACTCTTCTCTTTCACTTTCATCAAGAGGCTCTTTAGTTCCCCTTCACTTTCTGCCATAAGGGTGGTGTCATCTGCATATCTGAGGTTATTGATATTTCTCCTGGAAATCTTGATTCCAGCTTGTGCTTCTTCCAGCCCAGTGTTTCTCATGATGTACTTTGCATATAAGTTAAATAAGCAGGGTGACAATATACAGCCTTGATGCACTCCTTTTCCTATTTGGAACCAGTCTGTTGTTCCATGTCCAGTTCTAACTGTTGCTTCCTGACCTGCATACAGGTTTCTCAAGAGGCAGGTCAGGTGGTGTGGTATTCCCATCTCTTTCAGAATTTTCCACAGTTTATTGTGATCCACACAGTCAAAGGCTTTGGCACAGTCAATAAAGCAGAAATAGATGTCTTTCTGGAATCTTTTGCTTTTTTGATGATCCAGCAGATGTTGGCAACTTGATCTCTGGTTCCTCTGCTTTTTCTAAAACCAGCTTGAACATCTGGAAGTTCACGGTTCACGTATTGCTGTAGCCTGGCTTGGAGAATTTTGAGCATCACTTTAGTAGCCATATGCACACATACATCCTTTCTCTCTGAGCCTCCCTTCCACCCTCCTACTCCCCTACAATGCCCCAGCCCACCCCCCGTCACCACAGAGCACCAGTGCTGGGCTCCCTGCGCCACACGGCAGCTTCGCACTAGCTCTCTATTTTACACAAGGCAGTGTGTATATGACAATGCTACGCTCTCAGTTCATCCACCCTCTCCCTCCCACCCTGTGCCCACAGGCCCATTCTCCAAGTCTGCATCTTTATTCCTGCCCTACAAGCAGGCTCATCAGCACCATTTTCCTAAATTCTGTATACGCGAGTTAACATATAATGTCTGTTTTTCTCTTTATATTCTATCCACTCATCTGGCTCTACTTGCCACAGCCTGGGAGAGTCTTTCCTAGACACGCCCAGCTCATTTCTCTAAATATCTTAAACATCTTAACGTCTATATCCCAGGACAAAGTACAATATCCTCATCTGATTTTTTCTGACACCTTATACCTATACGCTCATTTCCTCAGTTTCGATTGTTAACTGTGTAAGGTAAGAGTGAGGCTGTCTTCTGGGGGCCACGCCGGGGAAGCTAGAATGGTGCTGCACACTCGGGATGGACCCGGTACATGCAGATGCTCCCTCCCTGGGGCTTCCTGCAGAGGAGACGGCGCCCCCTCCTGGCCAGGTAAGCAACTGCAGCCAGGCTCCTGGGCTATGACTCAGAAGTCTCCTCAGCAAGACCCTTCCTGCTATAGTAACGCACAGGAACCCCTGCCAATGCAGGAGACCCAGATTCGGTCCCTGGGTTGCGAAGATCCCCTGGAGAAGGAAATGGCAACCCACTCCAGTATTCTTGCCTGGAGAATCCCATGGACAGTGGAGCCTGGCGGGCTACAGTCCATGGGACTGCAGAATTGGACACGACTGACAGACTAAACAACAACTCTTGCTAACAGGCTTTAAGTCTGACCTTTCCTCATGAAGGTATTCCTCCTCCTACCCCTAGTTGTGTGGGTTTTGGACTTCTTTTCCTCTTCGAGGCAAGCTCTAATATTCACTTTAGTTGATGTTCAGCTGGACACCAACAGAGGAAAGAAGAAACATCATTGGCTGTTTCAGGCTCCAGAAGGCTTTTTCTGAGACCCACAGGCTTCCAAAGAGTTTTTGTATAACTCTCTTAGGGGTGCCCTAAAGTGGGTTTCAAAAAATATTGGTTTGCTGGAATGTTAAGACACAAAATAGTCTCAAGTCAGATATGTTTTGAAATTCTGAGTTAAAAGAATTGAGACAAAATGTTGTATTTTGTTTTGTTTCATTTTTCCTGCAGAAAGTTCCAGAGCCTTTAATGGGCATAACAATTTTCCAAGAAGAGGCTGGAGCACATCACTCCAAATTAATTTGGCCAGGGAATGTTTTTTCCAAGATCGCTTCCCACGAAACACTTTAGGAAACTCTACTTAGGACTTCCCTTTCAATCTTCTGGAAAACTCTCCCCAGAGTTTTCAGGGCTACTTCCCCCAAGCATTTTATTTCTTTTAGAAATTGTGATGTAGATAGAGACACATACACATAGTCATGTACAGATGTAAGAGTTGGACTATAAAGAAAGCTGAGTGCTAAAGAATTGATGCTTTTGAACTGTGGTGCTGGAGAAAACTCTTGAGATTCCCTTGGACTGCAAGGAGATCAAACCAGTCAATCCTAAAGGAAATCAACCCTGAATACTCATTGGAAGGACTGATGCTGAAGCTCCAATACTTTGGCCATCTGATGAGAAGAGCTGGCTCACTGGAAAGACCCTGATGCTGGGAAGGACTGAAGGCAGGGGAAGAAGTGGTCAACAGATGAGATGGTTGGATGGCATCACCAACTCAACGGATATGAGTTTGAGCAAACTCTGGGAGATGGTGAACAACAGGGAAGCCTGGCATGCTGCAGTCCACAGGGTCACAAAGACGTGGACACAACTGAGCAACTGAACAACAACAATAATTAATATTAATAGAATATTGGATGTAGGTCTTTCTAAGCATGACCAGCAAAGACAGAGCTTGGTTGGGCCCCAATCAGTTTATCTTCAGAACCATGCTTTTTATATTTCTTAATGTAAATATACACAAATTAAAATAAAAAGCTTTTATAGGTTAAAAAATCAGTAAGTATATTGTAAAAATCCTAAAACAACTCAATGTCAGTAATAAAGAAATTGACATACATATGTGACACACTTTTAATCTATCAAATTGGCAAAATTTTAAAATAATCCATCACCTACTATTTTCCCAAGTATGATTTGATGGGTAAAAGTATACACCGATATAACTTTCTTGGGATCAGGTAGGAAAATATAAAAACCCTTAAGTTTTTTATACTCTTAGATTTTTATCTAAAGAATAGAGTACAAATGTTCACAAAGACGTAGCAGCAAAGATGTTTAAAGCACAGCTGTTTAAAATTACAAAATGCTGTATATAAATTAAATGTCTAAAAAATAATTAAATAAATTATATCTATATGAACCATATACTATAGAACCATGAAATACAATATTCTAGAAGATTTTTGTGACATGGAATGATAATCTTATATACTGCTGAAAGAAAAGGGAATTCAAAGAATATTGTGAATAGCATAATACTGCTTATGTTAAAAGATACACTTTAAAGAATAAAAAATAATATAAAATGTTATTAGTGGATGTCTTTGGGTGCCAAGATTCAAGTGATTTATATGCATTTATTTAAGAAAAAAAAAAAAAAAGAAGTGCTAGAGAAGACTCTTGAGAGCCTCTTTGACTGCAAGAAGATCAAATCAGTCAATCCTAAAAGAAATCAACCCTGAATATTCATGGGAAGGACTGATGCTGAAGCTGAAGATCCAATACTTTGGCCACCTGTTGCAAACAGCCAACTCATTGGAAAAGACCCTGATGCAAAGAAAGATTGACGACAAAAGCGGGTGGCAGAAGATGAGGTGGTTAGAGAGCATCACCGACTCAATGGACATGAATTTGAGCAAACTCCGGGAGATAGTGAAGGATAGGGAAGCCTGGTGGGCTGCAGTCCATGGGGTTGCAAAGAGTTGGACATGACTGAGCGACTGAACAACATTTGTTGCTTAGAGGCTTCCCTGGTAGCTCCTCCGCTGACACAGGAGACTGGGGAGAGTTTCTTGAGTTGGGATGATGCCCTGGAGAAGGAAATGGCAGCCCACTCCAGTATTCTTGCCCTGGAAATCCCATGGACAGAGGAGCCTGGTGGGGTACAGTCCATGAGGATGCAAAAGAGCAGAACATGACCTAGCGACAAAACAACAAGAATAGATTTGTTGCTTATCTGTACTTTTCAGATTTACTGCAAGAAATACTTTTGTAATAAGACAAGTACAACAAACTTTAGACATGATAGAGAACTGCTTCTTTTGTATGCAGAGTGATTTTGTACAAAATCATGAGCTGCTGAATGATGCCATCCAGGCTGTATGCCATACAACTGCAGGAAGAACATTCTTGGTTAGCCTGTACTTACGTCCAAATAAAAAGCAAAATAATCATTATCATCAATTATAATTCCAAATAATTTTTTCAAGTGCGAGAAAGGGACAACAAGAGGTTTAATTGTCTACAGACTCATAGACATAAAAAACGAACTTATGGTTACCAAAAGGGAAAGGTGGGAAGGGGATAAATTAGGAGACCAGGATTAACAGATACACACTGCTATATACAAAAGAGATGAGCAACAAGGACCTACCATATAGCACAGGGAATCATATTTAATATCTTGTAACGACCTATAATGAAAGGGAATCTGAAAAAAGAGATAACTGAATCACTTTGCCATACACCTGAAACTAACACGTTATAAATCAACTATACATCAATTTTTTTTAAAAAAGATACAAGTGACTTCATCACATCAAAAATTGGCAGCATAAGCCAACAACCCTGACTTCTTCATTTATCCTCCCGGGTTACAGTCTTTAGACCATGCTGCTTGGTATCAAAACTTCTAATGCCTACAAAACCCTTTGTGAAACTAAGCCACAGAAAGAAAGAACCCTTGTCTAGCTGCTAGAGGCAATCTGCCAACTTATTTCCATCCTTCATCTAATTTTCAGTTGGCCAGCTAAGTGAAAAAGGTAACCAGAGACAGGAGAGAAGGCCACTGATAAGAATGACAGATAAGGAATTAAAACATTCATAAGAGTTAGTTCTCTGTGTCTCAAACCCATTTTATGTGACTCTCAGAGAATGTGGTTGTTTAAAGAACCAATGTTGCATAAAAAAAAAAAAAAAAGTGAGCAAGGGGACAAAAATAATGACACAGAATGGAGATGTGCATATTATAAAACATGGAGCATGATGAGGAGGATATACCTAAAGAAGGGCTGTTCCTTGTTTAGACCAAAGTCCTCCAGTCTCTCAGGAAGAGAATGTTGTCTTTTGCTATTTGGAAATAGGCCCCTGGTGAAGCTGGCCACATCCAGTGTAGGACACTTACATTGTGTTCCTACTGTTACATACACATGCCCATTGATTTATATTTGCTTTACCTTTCCATTTAGGCCAGTATTTCATAAGCAGAAGGCATCTGGCATACCTGTGTTAAATAGATTCCTCTCCAAAATGTGAGAAAAGATCTCTTGTGGCTAAGAAAATAATTTCTCCCTTTTCGTGTTCAAATGCTCTGTGCTCCAGTAGAGGTCAGCGTCTCACAACTGATCCAAGGACACAGAGAAGCCCCTCCCTCCTGACCTGATCACCCTCAAAATCCTCTTCTAGCTGATGGTACAGTGGAAAGAATCCTGCAGATAGAAGTCACGACTTGAGGACCGGGGACAAATTATTTAACATCTCTAAGCTTTAGTGTCCTTAAATGTAAAAAGGGGGAGGAAGAAAAGAAGTATTTTATAAGTAAAGTTATATAATAGAATCTAGCACAATATATGGCACAAAATAACATCCCAGTGAGTGGAGTTCCCTTGCTTTTATCCTTCTTTCTTGAAGTCTCTCCTTTCCACCTTCAGAGATAACACAGATACCACAAATACCCCAATCAGAGGCCCTGATTGGCTGAAGCTCACACTGAGCGACCAATTACCAAGAGTAGATCCTTTCTGGAAACTTTCTAAAAGGAACGGAGAAGTGGATACCAACAAGAGATGGAAGTTATTAATACAAACAGAAAAGATATAGAGGGGTTAGACTGGGTTAGAAAGAAAGCAACTGCATGGGAAGCTGAATCAACAGCATCACTTGGTATTAGTTCTCAGAACACCAAAATAGGCAAAAATAGATTCAACCTTTTAGGAACTAGACATATATACCAAAGTCTAGAGGTTACATGGGCTTCCTAGGTGGCGCTGGTGGTAAAGAATCCGCCTGCCAGTGCAGGAGACATAAGAGACACCGGTTGGATCCCCGGGTCAGGAAGATCCTCTGGAGGAGGGCATGGCAACCCAGTCCCGTATTCCTGTCTGGAGAATCCCATGGACAGAGGAGCCTGGCAGGTTACAGACCACAGGGTTGCAGTCAGATATGACTGAAGCAACCTAGCACACAGTAGTTTTATAAAATATTCTGAAGGTTGGTGATCTAAATGGGAAGGAAATCTTAAAAAGAGAATTTATACGTAAACGTATAGCTGATTCACTTTGTTGTACAACAGAAACTATCACAACATGGTGAGGTAATATACTCCAACAAAAATTAATAAACAGATATTCTGGAGGTCAAAATCAAGAAAGACATTAGAGGACAGGTGTTGAGAGCCTTGGGTTCTTGTCTCTCCTCACACCCCTAAGTCCTGCTGGAACCAATTAACACATTTGTTAAGAGAAACACACAAACATGGGCACATGTTTCCAATTTTCCTCATGCCACAGAAGCACTGTGACCTTCGACAAACTGCCTCTTTTCTCCCATCTGTATAATGGAGCTAACAATGACATGGTCTTGAATTACTGGACAAAATAAATAAAACAGACAATGTATAACATTTAGCATGATGTCACGCAGTTTCATCAGGAAGATCCCCTGGAGGAGGAAATGGCAATGCACTCCAGTATTCTTGCCTGGGAAATCTAGTGGACAGAGGAGCCTGATGGGCTACAGTCCATGGGGCTGCAAAAAGTCGGACACGACGGAGCACAAACACACAGGCAGTTTCAGTCCTTAAAAATATGGGACTCTCTATTCATTATTGGCTTGATCCTAGAAAAGTTCTTACTCCCTGGGCATGAGTTTCTTCATTTCTATAAGGGGGAAACAAGGAAGTGAAAGAGAATGTCCAGGAGCCTTCCAGAACTGCAACATGCCTGACATCCTATAGAGCCCCAGCCCAATTCCAGTCAGCTCTGTGGAGGAGCTTGGGGGGCTGGAACTCAGGGACACAGCCTGCTGGCCACAGCCCGGGGTCTGACAGCTGCTTCCATCAGGCAAAGCAATAGGACAACGTGGCCAAAAGAATCCATGAGAGCAAGGGATTCAGTCCAGGCCAATCTGAAGGGAAGACTTTGTCAAGATCATCTGGAAAGTGAAACGTGACTTCCTCTTTTTTGGTTTAAGGTCAAGAAACAAGAAGGGCTACCAAGCTGAGCTTAGTCTCCCAAGGCTCCTGGAGGATCACATGTCTCGTCAGAAATGCCATTTTAACTGATGTAAGTGTGAAGGAGTTGGAACCCTAGGGATTAAATTTCTGCTGAAATACACATGTTTTTGAAAAAAAAAAAAAAAATAGAGCTCTTGACTCAGGGAATGCAAAGGTTTTGGGAAACTGTTCTAAGCCCGATACAGAGGGTATCAAATGCCACTGGCATTTCAGGGTTCCCCTCATGTCATAGGTTAGCGAGGAGCTCACACCTGGCCACCCTGGCCCCTGGGTTTGGGGGAGGGTTAGGGACACCTGTCTTAGCTTGTCTCACATTTACACACACACATTCCTAGGCCTGGGAACTTTTTTCCCCACAAAGACATGTTTTATGGCTGCACTTGTATTTTTATGACAAAACAATCCCGCATTCGTCTGAGAGGAAGTGGGGTCCAAGGAGCCTGGGAGACCGGACACCTGGACCCTGCCAGCTTCGTCAGGCCACAGCTCTGCTTACCTACTTGTGTGTTGCCAGGCATGAGCTGCCCCTCTGTGAGCCGATGGAGATGAGGGTCTGCCAGCCCTCCTTTCCTGAGAGAGTGGGCTGTAGTGTGTGGCAAAAAGTGTCTGATTCTCATTCACTCCCGTCCTCAAGCAGCCACAGGATCTGCTGTTACTATATGTTTGTTTGCATTTCCCAGGTAGCGGTGTGGTGGTGGTTTAGTTACTAAGTCGTTTCTGACTCTTGCCACCTCATGCACGGTAGCAGCCCACCAACCTCCTCTGTCCATGGGTTTCCCAGGCAAGAATACTGGAGTGTGTTGCCATTCCTTTCTCTGGAGTATCTTCCCGACAACCCAGGGATCAAACCTGCGTCTCCTGCATTGACAGGTGAATTCTTTACGCATTTCCTAGAGTTTTACATAAGTAGAACCCTACAGGATGCACTCTATTTTTGTCTGATTTTTCATGTTCTGTATGGTTATTTTGTGATTTATCCATGTTGTATGCATCAGCCATTTGTTTCTTTTCATAGCAGGGTACTACTCTATTGTATGGATTTACCACTGTTCGCTTATCCACTCATCTTCAGAAGGTTAGATAGCTTGGTTGTTTCCAGTTTGGGCCTATTACAGATAAAACTGCTATGAATATTTGTGTCCAAAATAAAGAGTATTTGACTGTCAAAAAGAAAAGTCTGGCTGCCAGTCCTGTATGATATCTCACCTCTCTGAACCGCCATGTTTTCAGTTATCAGACGGTAAAGCAGGGACTTCCCCGGCAGGTCAGAGGTTAAGACATCACCTTCCAGTGCAGAGGATGCAGGGTCTGTCCCTGGTCAGGGAGCTGAGATCGTACCTGCTTCACAGCCAAAAAGCAAAAACATGAGCAATATCGTAACAAACTCAACAAAGACTTTAAAAACGGTCCACATTAAAACCAAAATCTTCTTTTTTTAAAAAAAAAGAAAGATAAAACACATCCTCCTCCCCAGTTGTCATGAAAATTGATGCACAAATCATGTGAAAAATTTTTTTTTTTTACAAAGAACTGTATACATATGATATTAATAGTCCCCTCAGTCATTATTTGTTCATAATTTGATAACTGCTGGTTGAGGCAATGGGAGAGTTTTTGTGAGTGTGTGTGTCTGTATGTGTAAGAAGACACTCTGGACAGAAAAGGGGGATATAGACAAATGGAATTCAGCTCCACCATCACCCAAAAGTACCCACCATTAGTGTGGGGCAAAAGTGCTAAACACAGAAATGGTGAATACATCACACTAGACAGCAAGGTGACAGAATGCTTCAGGGAAGCCCAGGGATCAGCACCCTGGTTAGTCAGAACCAGAAAGAGAAATGGAAAGTGAAGTGCAAGTCAGGAAGGCTGCATGGCGGATGAGAGGGTCATCTGGGTCCTTGAAGCAGGTCAGGAAGGACATGATGGGCAGCACATAATTGGTTGAGGACCTGTCCACAGTGTGTTGTCCTGAATGAGTGTGTACACTGGAACCAAAGGGGGCTCTGGGGGTGCTTACATCATAAGACGTCTTCATTGCAGTAGGACAAATACTTAGTAAACTTCCTGTAATACTGTTTTCTACTGAAACAGGCCTGTGCCTTGTAGCTGCTGTGCCTCTGGTTTCAGTCCTGATGGAGCTGTGTGTGTGTGTGAGTGTGTGTGTGTGTGTGTGTGTGAGTGTGAGTGTGTGTGTGTGTGTGAGTGTGTGTGAGTGTGTGTGTGTGAGAGAGTGTGTGTGTGTGTGTGTGTATGTGTGCGCGTGCATGTGCTCAGTCAGGTCTGACTCTTTGTGGTCCCATGGACTACAGCCCTGCCAGGCTCATCCGTCCATGGAATTCTTCAGACAAGAACACTAGAGTGGGTTGCCATGGCCTTCTCCAGAGGATCTTCCCAAGTCAGGGATTGAACCCAGGCCTCCGGCACTACAGGAAGATTGTCTACCATCTGAGCCACCAGAGAAGCCCTAGCTTTATAAGAAGTCAATAGGGGTTTTGTCAAAAATGGAAAAATCAGCAACGGTAACAAATGTAAGAATTAGCCATCAGAAAAATGAGTTACTACATATAGAAATCTGTTGTATTTCTCAAAACTAACAGTCAAATATCAGAAAGAAGAAGTTTTTAAAAATTCTTTTAAAACTGCATCAAAAAATAAAATACTCAGGAATAAACCTGACCAAGGAGATGAAAGAGTTATATGCTGAAAACACTGATCAAGGAAATCAAAGATTTCCTATAGAACATTGATCAAGGAAATCGAAGATTACTCAAAAAAAAAAATGAAAAAATATCCCATGTTCTTGGGTTTGGAAGAATTAATATTGCTAAAATGGCCATACTACCCAAAGCAATCTAGAGATTTAATGCAATTCCTATCAATTTACCCATGACATTTTTCAAAGAAATGTACAAAATAATACTGAAATTTATATGGAACCACAAAAGATCCAGAATTGATAAAGCAATCATGAGAAAAAAGAACAAAACTGAAGGCATAATTCTCCCAGACTTTACAATACTACAAAGCTACAGTAATCAAAACAGCATAATGATGTGATGTGATGTGAAAGTTGCTCAGTCGTGTCCAACTCTTTGCAACCCCATAGTCTATACAGTCCATGGGCTTCTCCAGGCCAGAACACTGGAGTGGATAGCCTTTCCTTTCTCCAGGGAATCTTCGCAACCCAGGGATTGAACCCAGGTCTCCCCCATTGCAGGCAGATTCTTTACCAGCTGAGCCACAAGGGAAGCCCAAAACAGCATGATATTGGCACAGAATAGACATATGAATCAATGGAACAGACTGGAGAGCCCAGAAATAAACCCACATGCCTACAATCAATCATTATTTGACAAAGGAAGCAAGAATATGCAGTCTCTTCAGCAAGTGGTGTTAGGGAAGCTGGCCGCTGCGTGTAAATCAATGAAGTTAGAAAACACTCTCATGCCACACACAAAAATAAACTTAAAGTGGCTTAAAACCCTAAACATAAGACATGATACTGGAATTTCCCTGGCAGTCCAACGGTTAAGACTCTGTGCTTCCAAGGCAGGGAGTACAGGTTCTATCCCTAGGTGGGGAACTAAGATCCCACGTGCTACATGACAAAAAAAAAAAAAAAATGACACCATAAAACTCCTAGAAGAGAACATATGTAAAACATTCTCTGACATAAATCATAGCAATGTTTTCTTAGGTCAGTCTCTCAAGGCTGTAGAAATAAAAATAAAAATAAACAAACAGAACCTAATCAAACTTACAAGTTACGTAAGTAGTAAAAGTAGTTCCTAAATTCAGGTCTTCGGCCACCATATCCTCTGTTCCTACCACCTAATTAGATAGTTAGTTAGTTAGTATTAGTCACTCAGTCGTGTCTAACTCTTTGTGACCCTATGGACTATAACTCGCCATGCTCCTTTGTCCATGGGAATTCTCCAGGCATGAATACTGGAGTGGGTTGACATGCCCTCCCCCAGGGGATTTTCCCAATCCAGGGATTGAACCCAGGTCTCCCACACTGCAGGCAGATTCTTTACCATCTGAGCCACCAGGGAAGCCCTATCACCTAATTAGGAATCGAATAAACACTTGCTGAATTGAACTGTACTGAAAATAAACTTGCTGCAACGCCTGCTCTATTGTTAGGATGAAGAAGCGTAGGACAATGCTGATAGCAGAATGAAATGAGCTGGAAAGTAAAATACAGTTCCAGAGAAATCAGAGTCAGATGGTGAAAGTCGGCTATATTGCCCCTCACACTTACCCAAGCCCTTATGAAATCTGGAGCTACAAACTGACAAAAAAAAAAAAAAATAGGCATTTCAATACAAGTAATGGCCAGCTGGGAGCAGGACAGTCTGGTTATAGGCACTGAACCAAAGCCAAAAGAGAACAGAAAAACTCTCCCGTCATACAATCCACCCATTTAAACCTGATCTGCCAAACCAGGGCTCCTCTCTCTCCCATTCCAATTAACAGCTCTGCTCCCAGCAACCGACATGCTGAATCACCCTCCAGTGCCACAGCTGATGGCTCATAAAGCTTTGCGCTCATCTAATCCTCTAATAGCCTGGGGCTGTATTAGTGTCACAGTAGCAAAATTCTCTCCCAAATTAGAACTGTATTATTTTACTGTACAAAAGTCAGCAGGGTTCCTGAAGGAACTAACTGCAAACCATCTGTTAACCCTTTCTAATATCTCCCCTAACTGCCATCAGAAAATATGACTTTGAAACAAACAAATACCTTTGGGTCAAATCCCCTGAAGCCTCTGGCCCCACTGTGAATACATATTGAGAGTGGAGGTCAGATAGTTGCCCAGTACCTTCTTGCCTGCCATGACAAACTGGACTCTGCTTTCTTAACATTAACTATGTGTGTGTGTGATATTGCAACTTATAATAAATATATTTTAAGAGGTTGTAAGTTTACTTTTTTATTTCATTGTTTAATATGGACAATTTTTGAGGTCTTTATTGAATTCTGCTTCTGCTTTATGTTTTGGTTTTTTTGGGCACAGGGCATGTGGAATCTTAGCTCCCCAAGCAGGGATTTAAACTGAAACCCCTGCATTAGAAGGCCAAGTCTAACCACTGGACCTCCAGGAAAGTTCCTATTTTACTTTTTTAATTTAATTTTTAAATAAAAGTTTATAAAGTATAAACTAGGAATATAATTCCAAGCTTAGCACAATTGCACTCATCTCACACGTTAGTAAAGTAATGCTCAAAATTCTCCAAGTCAGGCTTCAGCAATACGTGAACTGTGAACTTCCAGATGTTCAAGCTGGTTTTAGAAAAGGCAGAGAAACCAGAGATCAAATTGCCAACATCCACTGGATCATCAAAAAAGCAAAAGAGTTTCAGAAAAACATCTATTTCTGTTTTATTGACTATGCCAAAGCCTTTGACTGTGTGGATCACAAGAAACTGTGGAAAATTCTGAAAGAGATGAGAACACCAGACCACCTGACCTGCCTCTTGAGAAACTTGTATGCAGGTCAGGAAGCAACAGCTAAGTTCAGTTCAGTACAGTTGCTCAGTCGTTTCTGACTCTTTGCAACCCCATGAATTGCAGCACACCAGGCCTCCCTGTCCATCACCAACTCCCAGAATCCACCCAAACCCATGTCCATTGAGTTGGTGATGTGTCTTGTTATTCATAGCAAGGACTTTTCAACCACAACTGAGCTTATGTTAATGAGATGACTTTTAGAAATCTGTCAGGGACTTACCTGGTGGTCCAATGACTACAACTTCACCTTCAATGCAGGGGATGCTGGTTCAATCCCTGGTCGGGGAGGAGCCAACAACCCACATGACTTGTGGCCAAAAGAAAAAAATCCAAAACCATAAAACAGAAGCAATGTTGTAACAAATTCAACAAAAACTTTAAAAATGGTCCACATCAAAAATTCAAAGAGAAAAATAAATCCCCTAAAGATGGGGTTTGGATGACTGGTTGCCAGGGGAACCAAGCATGAATGCAAGCTTGGGAATTTCAATCCCATCCTCTCATCTCCAGGCAGGGCAGAGGGGCTGCACTTTGAACCAATGGCCAGTGATTTTAATCAATCAAGTCTGTGTAATGAGGCCTCCATTAAAAACCTAAAAAGATGGGTACAAAGAGTTTCCAGGTTGGTGAACCAGAGTATGTTCAAATGCCACCGTGTTGCATCCCCAAACCCCATGGGGAAAGACAGAAGCTCCTTTGTTCCAGGATCTTCATAAGTGTCTCTTTATCTGGCTGTTGATTCTTATCCCTTAATATCTTTTGTCATAAACTGGTAATCTAGTGATGGTGCAGAAAGGGAGACCCCTTCCACAGCCTGAGTGTGGGTTTTTGTCTAACATATGGAAATGAATTATCCAAGGGGATGCACGTGTTGACAAAGCAAGAGACTTTATTGGGAAGGGGCACCTGGGCAGAGAGCAGCAGAAGGAATCCAGGAGGATTGCTCTGCCTTGTGGCTTGCAGTCATAGGTTTTATGGTGATGGGATTCATTTCCAGGTTGTCTCTGGCCAATCACTCAGACTCAAGGCCCTTTCTGGCTTGGCCCACACATTGCTCAGTCAAGATGGATGCCAGCAAGGATACTGGGAGGTGGTAGGACCCGTGGCATCTCCTTTTAACCTTTTCCAAATTCTTCCATTTGGTGGCTTTTTAGTCCATGTTCCTATACCAGGACTTCCTGTCATAAAATTATTCACACAAATAGTGCCTAGCCAGAGTGGGTGATTTCAGTCAATATGTTTCCCCCAACAGTGAGTAAACTATCCTCCTGAGTTCTGTGAGCTGCTCTGGCAAATCAGTTGAACCCAAGGAGAGGGTCATGGGAACCTCTGATCTATAGCCAGTCTGTCAGAAACACAGGTAACAGCCTGAACTTGTGATTGGCATTCAAAGCGGAGGGCAGTCTTGTGGGAATGAGCCCTTAACCTGTGGAATCTGATGCTATCTCAGGGTAGATAGTGTCAGAATTGACCACCCAGCTGGTGTTGAAGAATTTCTTGGTGTTGTGGGTGGGAAAATCCCACAAATCAGAAGGACTGAAAGTTTACTATTCTATAGTCACATTAACTACATTGTGTAGTTACATTAACTGTGACTGCAGTTATATGAAAAACATGTATAAGGGGAAAAAAGGAAGGAAATACATAAAAGCGGGAAATTAATTGTGAAATAAAATGACTTGTTCAGTTCAGTTCAGTTCAGTCGCTCAGTCGTGTCCAACTCTTTGCGACCCCATGAATCGCAGCATGCCAGGCCTCCCTGTCCATCACAAACTCCCGGAGTTTACTCAAACTCATGCCCATCGAGTCAGTGATGCCATCCAGCCATCTCATCCTCTGTCGACCCCCTATTCCTCCCAGCATCAGGGTCTTTTCCAACGAGTCAACTCTTCGCATGAGGTGGCCAAAGTATTGGAGTTGTTATTTATCTCTATTTTCCAGTTTTTGTAATACAAAGAAATAAAAATATCATTTATGTCTTTAGAGTGTTCTTAAACAATTCACTTTCTAAGATATACCATACACAATGGTGGTAGATGTGTGGCTATATCCTTGAGGATGACCATACAGGTTAACAAATGCAGCTGCAACAACATGTCCTCATGACCTGAGGGAAGAGACATGAAATCTTCCATGTCTCATGAGCCAGCACTGCCCTGAACAAAGAAGGCCAATTCTCTTCCTTCTATCCAGATTAGATAATAAGTCCAGTCACTTACATGGGCTTCCCTGATGGCTCAGACAGGTAAAGAATCTGCCTGCAGTGTTAGAGACATGGGTTCGAGACCTGGGTGAGGAAGATCCCCTGGAGAAGGGTATGGCAATCCCCTCCAGCATTCTTGCCTGGAGAATTCCATGGACAGAGGAGACTGGTGAGCTAAAGTCCATGGGGTCGCAAAGAGTCGGACACCTGAGCAACTAACTCTTCCACTTTTCACTTTCCAGTCACTTACATACTCTCAAATAAGTCCATTCCATGAAAGAAAACAGAGGAAAATAGCGGAATAAGTGGAGAGCTTTTAACACCAAATACTCTGATTTCCTATTGGGCAAAAAAAAAAGTCTGAAGCCACAAAAGCTTTTTTCCTGTTTTTTTCAATCTCAAACATAAACTAAGAATTACATAAACTAAGGAATTATAAGATTTTTCAGGGTGCTCTTCTGTAATGATAAAAAACCTTGTTTCCATAAGCCCAAAAATAGAAGCTGAAGAATTCATTAGATACAAAATATAAAGCAAAGCTTATTTTTCCTTCTGTACCCAGTGCCTCCCTAGAAGAAACCTAAACAAAAAGCTTGAAAATCAAGTGTAATTTTAGAGCCAAGGTTAATTTGCATGTGAGAAGGACACATGCAAAATCCAGCTAACTTGGAGAGTCCATTTAAATACAAAAGTCAAAGTATAAGTCTTCAGTGCCTGAAATCTGGAGAAACAAGCAAATTCAGATCCTCATTGCCAAGATCCTGGAGCTGAACTTACTGGAGCCAAAACTGGTAGCAACACTTAAATGGTAATTTGGATGAATTGCCCAAGGCTGAGTGTGCACTAGCTTGAGTGAGAAACTCCTGGGAACACAGTCTTAGAAGGACCTGTATGCTTTCATCAGTTTTTACCTCCAGGGATTCCACCAGTTTCTTATACTGAAGAGCCAAGAAACACCTCTTTCTGGCTCCAGCAAAAGGAGAGGAAAAGTAACCATTATGAAATGTACCCTGAGCAATCTTTATAACAAAGGCCTGTTCTCTGGAGGAAAAGCTTTTTCAGAGCTTTATCCCACCTGGGGAAACTGTATTTCTCAAATCCAGCCCTCTGTCTCACCTAAAAAGTGAAAAGAAAAAAAAACAGTGTAGGGGGTGGGGGCTAAGAAACACTTTCAAAGGTCACAGCTCAGAAACACACTCCACTAAATGTACAGCTCACAAATCCACTAAAAGACTCAGTTAATCATAAGACTTTTGAATGCTTCTCCTCCCTCAAAACTTACCATCATACCAATAGGACTCTAACAGGACTCTACATAATAACGGTGGATTCTTGTTGTTTTTGTTGTTCAGTCGCTCAGTTGCTCAGTCGTGTCCAACTCTGTGACCCCATGAATTGCAGCACGCCAGGCTTTCCTGTCCATCACCAACTCCCAGAGCTTGCTCAAACTCCCATCCGTTGAGTCTGTGATGCCATCCAACCATCTCATCTCTGTCGCCCCCTTCTCCTCCTGCCCTCAATCTTACCCAGCAACTTTGTAAGGAGTCAGCTCGTCACAACAGGTGGCCAAAGTATTGCAGTTTCAGCTTCAGCATCAGTCCTTCCAATGAATATTCAGGGTTGATTTCCTTTAGGATTGACTGGTTTGATCTCACTGCAGTCCAAGGGACTCTCAAGAGTCTTCTCCAACACCACAGATTAAAGGCATCAGTTCTTCGGCATGCAGCTTCCTTTATGGTCCAACTCTCACATCCATACATGACTACTGGAAAAACCACAGCTTTGACTATATGGACATTTGTTGGCAAAGTAATGTCTCTGCGTTTTAACATGCTGTCTAGGTTTCTCATTGCTTCTCTCCCAAGGGGCAAGCATCTTTTAATATGGCTGCAGTCACCATCTGCACTGATTTTGGAGCCCAAGAAAATAAAGTCTGTCACGGTTTCCATTGTTTCCCCATTTATTTGCCATGAAGTGATGAGACCAGATGCCGTGATCTTAGTTTTTTGAATGCTGAGTTTTAAGCCAACTTTTTCACTCTCCTCTTTCACCTTCATTAAGAGGCTCTTTAGTTCTTCTTCACTTTCTGCCATAAGGGTGGTGTCATCTGCATATCTGAGGTTATTGATATTTTTCCTGGCAATCTTGATTCCAGCTTGTGCTTCATCCAGCCTGGCATTCCGCATGATGTACTCTGCATATAAGTTAAATAAGTAGGGTGACAAGATACAGGCTTGACCATACTCCTTTCCTGATTTGGAACCAATCTGTTTTTCCATGTCCAGTTCTAACTGTTGCTTCTTGACCTGAATACAGGTTTCTCAGGAGGCAGGTAAGGTGGTCTGGTATTCCCATCTCTTTAAGAATTTTCCAGCTGTACAACATTCCAGGTGGAGACTATCTGAAGAGGAGTTCTTAGGAAAGCCCAAAGACAACAAGGGAGATGGAAACAAGGAAATGGGGGGCGGGGGGAGGGGGGAGTTAAAAGCTTCCAAAACCTACATCTGCCACAGTATTAAATATAACCCAACTCCTAGCCAAATTAACATAGAAGCATAGAATCTCAAACCAAAGATCTATATACTTCAATTTCTATTACCTGATACATCATGTTCAGCTTTCGACAGAACAATGATGTCATGCTAAAAAGCAAGAAAGAAAAGTTTGTGGACACAGAATAAGCATCAGACTCAGATATCACATCAATTTTGGATTTACCAGGCAAGGAATTTAAAATAGCTATGGTTAATATGTCAAAAGATCCAGGGCAAAAGTGAAACAAATACAAGACTAAATGGATAATGTAAACACAGAGGTGGAAACCCTGAGAGAGCATGGAAAGGAAAAGGCAGAAACCGAAACTAGCCAGACAGAAATGAGGACCACGTTCCGTAGTCTCATCGGTAGATTGAATATGGCCAAAGAGTCAGAGAACTTGAAGATAGGCCAGATAAAAACTTTTCAAATTCTTTCTCCGAGAGACAAAAAGAACAAAAAACATAAGAACAAAACACCCAAAAATTGGGGGACAATTTTCAAAATGTAATATATAATGGGAATACCAGAAGACAGAGAAATCAAAGTAAAAGAAATACTTGAAGTAGTTGTTAGTGGAGTGTTTCCCAACATTAATGAGACATTAACCCATTGATCAGGATCTTCAGAGAACACTAAGCAGGATAAATATCAATTATTTATATGTGTATACACGTGCGTGCTCAGTCACTTCAGTCGTGTCTGACTTTTTGTGACCCTATGGACTGTAGCCCACCAGGCTCCTCTGTCCATGGGATTCTCCAGCAAGAATACTGGAGTGGGTTGCCATGCCCTTCTCCAGGGGATCTTCCCGACCCACAGATCGAACTCCATTTCCTGCATTGCAAACAGATTCTTTACCCACTGAGCTACTGGGAAGCCTATATATATATATATATATACACACATATACACACACACACACACACACATACCTAGGCATATTATAGTCAAACTGCAGTAAAGTTGAAAGAAAGTGAAGTCGCTCAATCATGCCCGACTCTTTGCGACCCCATGGACTGTAGCTTACCAGGCTCCTCTGTCCATGGGATTCTCCAGGCAAGAATACTGGAGTGGGTTGCTATTTCCTTCTCCAGGGGATCTTCCTGACCCAGGGATCGAACCCAGGTCTCCAGCATTGGAGGCAGACGTTTTAACCTCTGAGCCACCAGAGAAGCCCAACTGCAGTAAGCCAAAGATAAAAACAAAATCTTTAAAGAAACAAGATGAGAGGAGACACTTTACCTATAAAAGGACAAGGATAAGGATTACAGTGGACTTATCATCAAAAACCATGCAATCAAGAAGGTGGGGT
Source organism: Cervus canadensis (assembly GCF_019320065.1). Lineage (NCBI taxonomy): Eukaryota > Metazoa > Chordata > Mammalia > Artiodactyla > Cervidae > Cervus > Cervus canadensis. The sequence continues at coordinate 4,842,039 of NC_057415.1, read as the reverse complement.
GAAATATTCAAGGACTGAAAAAAAGAAAAAAAAGCATTCTGTATCCAGAAAAATTATCCTTTAAAAGTGAAAGAAAAATAAAGACTTTCTCAAGTAAACAAAAACTGAGGAAATCCATTGCTAGCAGACCTATCCTGCAAGAAGTATTAAAAGAAGTTCTCCACATCATATGTCACTAGTGAATTGCAACTTACTACAATGAGATCCCAGGACAGGCTTATTAGAAATGGCCAAAATATAGAACACTGACAACACCAAATGCTAGTGAGGATGTGGAAAACAGGAACTCTCATTCATTGCTGGCAGGAATGCAAAATGGTACAGACTCTTTGACAGAAAATCTGGCAGTATCTTACAAAATTAAACATACTTTTATCATACAATCCAATTGCACTACTTGGTTTTCATCCAAAGAAGCTGAAAACTTGTTCACACAAAAACCCACACACATATGTCTACAGCAGCTTTAGTCATGATTGCCAAAACTCTAAGCAACCAAGATGTCCTTCAGTAGGTAAATAGAGGAAGTGTGGTACATCCAGACAATGGAATATTATTCAGTGCTAAAAAGAAGTGAGCTATCAAGCCATGAAAAGGCATGGAGAAACTTTAAATGCATATTTCTGAGTGAAAGAAGCCAACTTGAAAAGGTTACGTATTGTATGATTCCAACTATATAACGTTCTAAAAAAGACAGAACTATGGAGACAGTAAAAAGATCAGTAGTTGCCAAGGGTTGGAGACTGGGAAAAGGATCAATAGGTGGAGGATAAAGGATTCTTAAGGCAGTGAAACTATTCTGCATGACACTATAATAATAATAGACACATGTCATTATACAGTGGTCTGAACCCATAGATAATGGGATTGTATAATGTATAAAACCCATAATGGAGGGGGACTTCCCAGGTGACTCAGTGGTAAAGAATCCGCCTGCCAATGCAGGAGACATGGGTTCAACCCCTGGCTGGGAAGATCCTCTAAAAAAGGACATGGAGACCCACTCCAGTATTTTTGCCTGGGAAATCCCATGGACAGAGAGCCTGGTGGGCTACAGTCAACAGGGTCCCGAAGAGTCAGACATGACTTAGCAGCGAAACATGTACAGTCCTGTCCAACTCTTTGCAACCCCATGAACTGCAGCACACCAGCCCTCCCTGTCCATCACCAACTCCCGGATTCCACCCAAACCCATGTCCATTGAGTCAGTGATGCCAACCAACCATCTCATCCTCTGTCATCCCCTTCTCCTCCTGCCCTCAATCCCTCCCAGCATCAGGTTCTTTTCAAATGAGTCAGCTCTTCCCATCAGGTGGCCAAAGTATTGGAGTTTCAGCTTCAACATCAGTCCTTCCAATGAACACCCAGGACTGAGCTCCTTTAGGATGGACTGGTTGGATCTTCTTGTAGTCCAAAGGACTCTCAAGAGTCTTCTCCAACACCACAGTTCAAAAGCATCAATTCTTTGGCTCTCAGCTTTCTTTATAGTCCAACTCTCTCATCCATACACGACCACTGGAAAAACCATAGCCTTGACTAGACAGACCTCTGTTGGTAAAGTAATGTCTCTGCTTTTTAATATGCTATCTAGGTTGGTCATAACTTTACTTCCAAGGAGTAAGCATCTTTTAATTTCATGGCTGCAGTCACCATCTGCAGTGATTTTGGAGCCCCCCAAAATAAAGTCTGCCACTGTTTCCACTGTTTCCCCATCTATTTGCCATGAAGTGATGGGACCGGATGCCATGATCTTAGTTTTCTGAATGTTGAGCTTTAAGCCAACTTTTTCACTCTCCTCTTTCACTTTCATCAAGAGGCTCTTTAGTCCTTCACTTTCTGCCATAAGGGTGGTGTCATCTGCAGATCTGAGGTTATTGATATTTCTCCCAGCAATCTTGATTCCAGCTTGTGCTTCATCCAGCCCAGCGTTTCTCATGATGTATTCTGCATATAAGTTAAATAAGCAGGGTGACAATATACAGCCTTGATGCACTCCTTTTCCTGTTTGGAGCCAGTCTGTTGTTCCATGTCCAGTTCTAACTGTTGCTTCCTGACTTGTATACAGGTTTCTCAAGAGGCAGGTCAGGCGGTCTGGTGTTCTCATCTCTTTCAGAGTTTTCCACAGTTTATTGTGAACATGCACAAAATCCATAGAATGTCCAACACCAAAAATAAACCCTGATATTAACTACAGACTTTGCATGATAATGATATGTCAGTGTAGGTTCATCAATTGTAACAAATATATCACTCTGGTGGAAGATGTGGGCAATGGGGGATGCTATACTTGTCTGGGATCAGGGAATATATGGGAAATCTGTGTATATTTCTCACAATTTTGTTATAAACTTAAATCTGCTCTAAAAAAATATTTTTTTAATTCTTCACAAAGAAGGAAAATAATTCAAAACTGAGATCTATATAATTAAAGGAAGAATGTTAAAGAAGGAATAAATGATTATCCTCAATTGGATAAGCTTTCACAAAGCCATCTCTATACCGTATCACAGCCATGACAGATTTTAAATTTAGGTAGGGTGTCTTCCTATGAGTATTTAAAAGTGCAGCTCTTATTTTAGGTGCCCTTGGTCAAGGTTTGTTTGTCTCCCTTCTTGAGATAATTATTTTGGAGATAAGAGTGTGCAACCTGTATCCAAAGAGAAACTAGAAACAGAATAATTTGATTTCTTTAAAAAAAAAAAGAAAAAATAGGAAGAGATCCTGGATCTTATTAAGCTGAATAGTAATTATTGGACAAATCAATCACGTGTGATCTTATTTAACACAACACATGAGTGCTCAGTCATGTGCAACTCTTGGCATTCCATGGACTGTAAACCACCAGGCTCCTCTGTCCATGGGATTTCCCAGGCAAGAATACTGGAGGGCGTTGCCATTTCCTACGCCAGGGGATCGTCCTGACCCAGGGATCAAACCCATGTCTCTTATGTTTCCTGCATTGGCAGGCGGATTCTTTACCACTGAGCCACCAGGGAAGCCCCTAACACTTACATGCACAGGATTAAAAGCAGCAATGGAAGGGTGGGCAGGGGATGGGAGGAGGGGTGAAATGAAGGACTAGAGAGATTGACTTCTCCAAGGTTACACATCTGGCAAATGACAAAACTGGAATTCAAACACAGATCTTACTTCACATTGCCGTGAATTACAAATAAATTATGAGAATCCAGACTTTTCCCAAGTACATGACTAAAAGTGCAGAGCTAGACAGCAGTGTGGTACTTTGTGACCTTAAGGAATTTTTGCAGCTTATGAAAGAATCTCATTCACATCCAGGAGAAGTCAAAAATAAATAAATAAATAAAGCCCAGGACAATCTGTGACAGTTGTGTCAAGCTATTGGTCATTGAATTACAATAGAGGTCCACTTGCCAACACTTCTGTAGAAAAAGAGGAAGTCAGACTGGGGCTTTTTCGCTGGAGTCGGTTTTCTTCCTCCTGGAATGGCTAAGTCAGCATTAGAGGCCCCAGAAAACAGTCCCAGCTACCATCCCCCAGGGCATCTTCCTGCTGAATAATCACCACAGCTGGATCACACCAGCTGGAAAACATCCTTCCCTCCTCTGAACTGGCCTAGTTCTTAATGTCTGTACCATTCATCTGATATTCAATGTACACTCTATTCTATTGGTGGCAGTATTTGAAATGCATTTTTCCTGTTCAAATGATAAGCTATTTGAGGACAAGGACCTACTTGTTATCTGCCAAAGCACCCAGGCCGCCTGGTAGATGCAGCAGCAACACTGATTATTAACTGTTTTATCCACTGCTGCAAGTAAAGTTGTCCAAGTATTCAGGGATGCCGCTGGTCTAGAGCAGGTGGTTTGGAAGTATCTTAATGAGCTGTAATGAGACGGTGCTCAGATTACAAGAACCAGAAGTAAAACTCTTAGTTAAGAGGTCATCCTTTCTTCTGACAAACCTACCTGTACCCACAAAACACTACAAAAATGGTGAATTCATATTTGGAAAAATGGAATGTGACCATAAAAAATAGAGTTAGTCACTTTCACCTTCATCTTTTATTCAGATTAATATGCACATGCTCAGTCGATCAATCATATCCAACTTTTTGCGATCCTTTGGACTGTAGCCCACCACACTCCTCTGTCCATGGGATTTCCCAGGCAAGAATACTGGAGTGGGTTGTTCTGCCCTCCTCCAGGGGATATTTCCAACCCAAGGATTGAACCTGTATCTCCTGTCTCGGCAGGAGATTCTTCACCACTGAGCCGTGGCTGGGAGTGGTGGGGGGAGGGCGGGTTCCATCTGGTTGCCCACATCTTTATTTCTCTATCAAGAGTATGAACTTCATGGCAGAAAGTACCCAAAGTGTGTACTCTCAAAACTCTTGAGAGTCCCTTGGACTGGAAGATTATCAGTCTATCCTAGAGGAAATCAACCCTGAATATTCATTGGAAGGACTGATGCTGAAGCTAAAGCTCCAATACTTTGGCCACCTGATGCGAAGAGCCGATACACGGGAAAAGACCCTGATGCTGGGAAAGATTGAGGGCAGGAGGAGAAGGGGACGACAGAGGATGAGATGGTTGGATGGCATCACCGACTCAACGGACATGGGTTTGGGCAAGCTCTGGTAGATATTGAAAGACAGACAGTGGCCTGCTGTAGTCCACGGGGTCACAAAGAACTGGATTAGTGACTGAACAATAACAACAGCACTCCATGAGACTGGTACCCAGACCAAAAATCTTCTGTAAGGGTCAACTTAGAATCACAGAACAAGATACACTCCAGTTGAATTATCCTCTATTCCTGGCTGGGGTAGTTATCTCCCAATTCCTCTTTGCTTGCCTACCCAGATAAGCTACAGCTGACCAAGAAGAAGCCTCAAGTCTCCCTTATCCCTCTCCTTCAAAGATTAAAAAAAAAAAAATGCCCTGAATAGCGAAGTTTTTTCTTTCTTTCCTGTTATCCTAGTTCACTTCTCTCTTATCCTGAATTTTTCAAACAACCAATAGTTCTTCGAGGAAATTCCAGATGTCAAAATTATTGTCCTCATATCACTCAGATATTCACCCTTTTCAGTCTTATTGTTTCACAAATACATACAGGAACTTCTCTCGAGTTCTATGATGTGGAATGCTGCCATTGCTCTGATGGCTAGTTTGTTTATTTGTGAGGTTTTCGGAATGTCTGTAAGTTCTGAGTTTAGAATATAAGCATGTGAGATTAGCTCAGTTTGTCCTCAAGACTTCTACTGAGAGTTTCCTAGTTATCTTCAGTTACACTCGCTACAAGCCATGTTATCTCCTTTGTGGTTGCACAGTCGCTAAGTCATGTCCAGCTCTCTGTGACCCCATGGACGGCAGCACGCCAGGCTTCTCTGTCCTCCACTATCTCCCGGAGTTTGCTCACATTCATGTCCATTGAGTTCGTGATGTTATCTAACCATCTCATCCATCTCATCCTCTGTCACCCTCAAGCAAACTGGTTTTTTTTGGCTGCACTTTTTTTTTGGGTCTTTGGCACGTGGGCTCTTCATCTCAATGTGCAGGTTTCTCTCATTGTGTTGCACAGACTTAGTTGGAACCATGGCATGTGGGATCTTATTGTCCCAACCAGGAATCAAACCTATGTCCCTTGTATTGGGAGGCAGGTTCTTAACCATGGGCCACCAGGGAAGTCCAAATTGTTATTTTTCAATTTCAAACCTTTCTTCACACCAATGTGGAAATACAAGAAAAAATGAGCATAACGTTTGTCTTCTTCTGCAAAAAAAATTTTTTTTAATTTTTAATCTTCATGTTTTATCTAAACATTATTTTAGAATCTAATATTTCATCCTACAACAAATAAAAATATTTTTAAATGTTCTCCATGTATTTATGGATAGATTGTTGGCTTTAAAAAGGGGGAGTAAGACTTACTTACACAGCTGTACTGTCTACCCCTAAAATGCTGAAAAAGACAAAACCGACATATCAAGAAGTTCTTTGATTCATGGAAGAGAAGAAACTGGGGGCGGGGATGTAAATAAATAGCAAAAATATAATGGAAGCTATCTTTTCTTCAGGCCTTCCAGGTGGTTCAATAGTAAAGAATATGCCTGCAGAGATGCAGGTTCAGTCAGGAAGATCCCCTGGAGAAGGACATGGCAACCCACTCCAATATTCTTTCCTGGAGAATTCCATGGACAGAGGAGCCTGCTGGGTTACAGGTCCATGGGGTCGAAAAAGAGTCAGACGTGACTCAGTGACTTAACAACAAATTTTTTCTTCAGTTTTAGAAATGATAATAATTTACCACTTATTGTGTATTATGCAGAGTAACATTGTTGAGTGGCACTTTAACGTCAGTTAAATGGTAGCATCATTTGAGATTTAGTGTCCCAGGCATTGGCTGGAGAAAGGAACATAATAGCATTTATTTATTTATTGGTCTCACCACCCAGCCTGTGGAATCTTAGTTCCCTGACCAGGGATCAAACCCACATCCTTTGCAGTGAAGCCTGTGAAGTCTTAACTACTGGACCATCAGGGAATTTCCACTGAGGCTTTAATAAAGTTTCCATGTTAGACATTTGCTGAATGCCTGTTGGATGAAAAGGTATTTAAAGAAATTGGGACACTGCCACTTTCCAGGACTACAGTAGCTTGACAAATTATTTAGCTGTACACATGAAAAATGAGTTAGTGCAACATGTGCAGAATTGCACTTTTGTTTTCTTACAGATGAACCTATGGCTAGACTTGTAATTTTGCTTGCATTTGTCTGGTATCATCACTAACTAATGATCAAAGATGTTCTACATGAGCGCTTGGCAGCAAGCACAAGTGACAGCAAAATAGTTGAAGTGTTGAATAATTTTTAATATCTAATGTTTTATCCTAGACCAACTATGTTGACATTTGCAGTGAGGATGCAGTAGCAATGGTGGATAAAACTGCTGATGACTAACATAAATCTAGGAAGAGCACCAAACTCTCCTGGCAGTCATATTCTTCAACCCCACATACTTGCAGGGGGAGAAAAAAAGGTACAAATTTCTCTCTAAAGAGAAACTTTAGAGTGCCCTTGATGAAGGACAGGAAGGAAGTAGTAGTAGTATTAAATTTTGATCTCAGAGTACAAGACCTTTTAATATTCAGTGTGACAAAATGGGCCGTATGCCTACAGCACTTCTGGTACAAACTGAAGGACAATGGTCATTTTAAGGAAATGCCCTAGGGTGATTATTTGAACTGGAGCTGAACTATCTGGTTGTTCTGTGGAACACCATTTTTACTTGAAAGAATGACTAACCATAAGACTATGATTCTTTAGATTTCTGTGTTTGGCAGACATTTTCTTGAAAATGGGGGCTTCCTGGTGGTTCAGATGGTAAAGAATCTGCCTGCAGTGCAGGAGACTGGGGTTCAATCCCTGGGCCAGAAAGATTCCCCCGGAGAAGGGAATGGTAACCCACTCCAGGATTCTTGCCTGGAGAATTCCATGGACAGAGGAGCCTGGCGGGTTACAGTACATGGGGTCACGAAGAGAAACAGTGACTTCCCTGGCAATCCAGTGGTTAAGACTTCACCTTCCAATACAGTGAGTGTGGCTTCAGTCACTGGTTGGGGAGCTAAGAGCCTACCTGCTTCATAGCCAGAAAACTAAAGTGTGAAACAGAAGGAATATTGTAACGAATTCAGTAAAGGGCTTTAAAAATGGTCCATATTAAAAATCTAAAAAAATAAAGAGAAATAACCATTAGTATTTGTCATCTATGGTAAAATTGGAACTTCCAAGAAACAATAAGAATATTGGAAAACTTGTATCTGCTGTTAAGAGTCTGAGAGCTTTCCAGTACTTAGAGAATTTTTGATGAGGTTAGTGATTAATAAATGTGATTTTTTTTAATGAAATCAACATTTGGAAGATTTGCTTGACTAGTGAACTCCTATCTTCCAAATAACCAATGTAGGAAAATTACAAAATGATGCATGAATAAAGATATATTGAAAGTGCAAGATAGAGCAATCAATTCAATGTCACAAAACAGAACATTGCATTGATAAGGCCTCCCATTCTACATTGCACTAACCTTTAAGAAACTACCATTTGCTAAGCTTTGTTGAAGTATCAAAGATTATTAACAGTTATCCAAAACAGCTGTGAAAATAATCCTTTTTCCAACAACATAACTGTATGAAGCTCCTACCAAATATACTTCCAGAACAGCAAACTGCAACCCACCGAATCCAAGAACAGATATGAGAGAGCCACTGTCTGATCCACACATGAAGAAGATTTGCAAAAAGAAGAATAAAAAGCCACTCTATGTATTACATTCTTTGAAAATATAGTCCTTTTTATGCAAATGTGTTTCTTAAGTTAACCTATAATAGGTATATTATTGTTCCTATAGAATAGCTGATAAATATTTTAAATTTCTCTCTATTTTAATTCTACCTCAGTAAATGTTAATAAATATAACCTGCATCAACAAAACCACTTAAGATTCCTCAATAATTTTTATGAAGTAAGAGGACCCTGAGAACAGAAAGTTTGAAATCCAGTACTCTTGGCTATCAATAATCAATAGTGTCTTTTCAGCTGAATGCATGCTGGCCTGAAGTCTTACCAATGAAAGAAAACAGAAGACAGAGGAAAAAGTAATTGCCCTTTGACCTTCTTTCCCAGATCCTCGAGGGTCCTTCTTCCCAGTCCTTGATTTGCTTTCCCTTCATTTACCTCCAAAGAAGTACCACCCTCTGCCACTCACTCTCCACCCCCGATCCTGTGATGATGGAAGGTGAATGGAGAAGAAGAGGGTGAGTGTATCTTTTACTGCTTCAGCTCCCAGCGTTGGCATTGTTTTATTTCTTCCCAATATTTTTTCTCCTATAAGGACCCTTTAAGTTGACTCCATTGTAGGGAGGCAGCATGATTTACTGAAAGGGATGGTAAGCTTAGATTCAAATCCTGGCCCCACCCCTCACTATTCGTGTGATTCTAGGCAAGCGGTTCGGTTTGAGTGAAACTCAGTTGCCTCTTCTGTAGAATACAGACTCAGTTGTTCCAGTCATGTCTGGCTCTTTTGCAATCCTATGGACTGTAGCCTACCAGGCTCCTCTGTCCATGGAATTTTCCTGGCAAGAATACTGGAGTGGGTTGCCACCATACTCTTCTCCAGGGAATCGTCCCAATCCAGGGATCGAACCCACATCTCCTACATCTCCTGCATCTCCTGCATTGCAAGTAGATTCTTACTGCTGAGCCATCAAAGAAAGAATTAATTAACGTGCAGGATTATTGCTAGGTTTTCACAAAGAAAGTATAGTATGGAACATAGAAGGTAATCAACATGTTTGAGCTCCTTTCCCTATTTCCCCCACTCTCTTCTTTTCTTGAATCCCCCTCCTGAAACCATGTAACTGAGATTGGGGTTTGAACCCACGTGTTGAGACTCCAACCTAGCCAAAACCCAGACTGGGACTTGAACTCATAGTCTTTTAACTGATATCACACCTGGTCTCAGGGCTTAATGAAGCTCAGTCTCATGACTCCAAAAGAATTTAGTGAAAGACAAAGTGATAGGTAAGAAGTGGATTTATTTAGAAAGAAATACACTCCACAGATTGTGGACCATCCCAGAAGGTGAGAGCATCACCAGAGTACAGGGTTGTTGGGTTTTATGGGCTGTGTGATTTCATAGGTTAATGAATGGAAGGAGTATGTCAGCTATTGTGGGGAAAGGGTGAGGATTTCCAGACACTGGTCCACCATCCAAGTTTTGACCTTTATGGTCAGCCTTGGAACTGTCATGGTGCCTGTGGGTGTGTCATTTAGCTCGCTGACGTGTTACAATGGGAATATACTGAGACTCAAGATCTAGTCAGCTTGTCTGCCATCTTGGACCCATTTGATTCTAGTCAGTTTATGTCCTGTCCTGGGGAGGTGTCATTCTTTCAAAGGTTGTGCCCTGCACCCTTCCCTCCTGTTTCACTCCCACTTTCCAGGGCATGGAGAAAGTCAAAGAAATCTAGGAAAAGGTCAGAGTGTGGCCTAGAGCAGGGGTCCTGAATCCCCAGGCCACAAATCAATAATGGTCAGTGGGCTATTAGGAATAGGGCCACAAAGCATGAGGTGAGCAGCAGGTGAGCAAGCAAACTTCATCTAGATTGACAGTTGCTCCCCATAACTCACATCCCCCCAGTCCATGGAAGAATTGTCTTCCATGAAACCCATCCTTGATGCCAAAAAGGTTGAGGTCCACTGGTCTAGAGAACACTAATCCACCCCAGTCTAGAATGAAGATGATAATTCTTGTCACCATCTCCAGCCTCTGTATAAGGGAGCCTGAGAAAAGATAAACCCTTTCCCTATGTCTTATTCTTCTTAATCAAATAATTCTGCTTTTTTTTTTTAAAGGAGGAGATGACAAAAGTAAAGCCCTAGATGAGCTTCAGCCTGCACATTCATGCCACAGGCAGAAGCCTCTCTGATTTTCATCCTGATAATGTTATTGCAGGACCCAGCTAGCCTGGGATCCAGAGTTAAGCTGGCTCCCTGTTAAACAAGATGGGACATTTTTGAGACAGGCATATGGTAACTCAGGCAGACATCGAGATGCATTGCAAAAGGACCTGGATTCTCTGCATCGGATGCCAGGAGCGATTTGCACTCATACCGTTTTGTCTTTGCCTCCAAAAGTTATCTGTGGCTGATATCCTGATGGGGACATGACCCCATTGCTTGGGCGGGCCAGAACAAACTCAAACTAGTGGGTGTGCTGGAGACAGGATTTCCAAGCCCAAGAAGCTATAGCAATAAATGATTTTTCAGGGGAGTCTGTTCCAAAGCTTTGTGTTTATGATTTTCTTTCCAAGAGCCCCTCGGGGAAAAGGGTCATGCTTTCATGCAGTGTTTTCCAACTTAACAAAGCAGCCCCTTCCTGGGCCATTCTGACCTTGGACTTCTCTCCAAGGCATTAGTGAACTTTCCTCTGAGGAGGCCACTCTTGCCCCAGCTCTGGCACCTCTTCTGTGATGGTGTTCAGGGTCTGGAAAGGATCTTTTTGTTTTATTGCCTCATTGATAATTTCTCTATGCTTGGAGAAAACAAGTGAAACTTGAGATACCTTATGCAGTTGGGGCAAAGAGGAATTAGCGGGAAGCTGTTTTTATAGGCAATACATAGGGTTATAGGGCTTCCCTGGTGGCTCAGATGGTAAAGAATCTGCCTGCAATGCAGGAAACATGGGCTCAATCCCTGGGTCAGGAAGATCCCCTGGAGAAGGGAATGGCTATTCACTCCAGTATTCTTGCCTGGAGAATCCCATGGACAGGGGAGCCTGGCAGGTTACAGTTCATTGGATCACAAAGAGTCAGACACAACTGAGTGACTAACACTTTCTTTTTTCATAGGGCTATAAATTTGAAAATACTCAGTCTATCTGCTTTTCTGTATTTCTAAATGATTTTCCAGCATTAACTGGATCTACCCACCCTGCCTCTTCCTAACAGAAGTAGAACTATCATTCAAGGCATTCCTAGTGGTGATTTCAGCCAATTGTTAAATTTATAACCAAAGATAAACTTTCAGTACTGTATTAGTCAGGGTCCTCCAAAGAAACAGAACCAATAAGAATATACATGTAGATAGGTAGACAGATAAGTTAGGTAGATGACAGATTATGAGGAATTGGCTCGTGCAATAATGGATACTGATTCCCATAATCTACTGTCCAGAGGCTGGAGGCCTAGGAAAGCTGTTAATGCATTAATAGTTCCAGCCTGAAGAGTCTGAAGGCTTGAGAACCGGGGAGCCAATGGTGTAAATCCCAGCAAAAGGGCAGAATATTGAAATCCCAGGTCAATCAGATGGGTAGGAAGCAGCAAAGAGTGAATTCCTCTTCTCTCTGCATTTTGTTCTACTCATGCCCTCACTGAATTGGATGAGGCCCACCCACATCCACAAGGGCATCTACTGAGTTCACCGATTCAAATGCTAGTTTCATCCAGAGACATGCTCACACATCCAAAAATAATATTTAATCCAGGCATCACTTGGCCCAATTAAGTCGACTGATAAAATGAACCATCACAAGTCCCCTTGGGAGCCACACATTCTTCAAAGAGAAATATGCTGCATATTATTCTCCCCAACCACTATGCTGCAAAGCACAGTACATAAAATATCTTAATCGAGAGGTTCATGTTAATAAAGCTTTCTCTCATGAAGCACCCCAGACAAGAGAGACCTGGATTTGCAAGGTAATGGAAAGCTGCGTCAAAATTAAGGATCAACCTGTTCCCGGCTGAATTTAAGGTTCTTATCTCATCACAGAAAGAATTCAGAGATGAGAGAGGGAGGTCAAGAAAGGAAGGTGAGGATTTACTTAAGTAAAAATGCACTCTCAGAGTGAAAGCAGTTGGACAGGTGAGCAGCTGCTGCCCTGGGTTTCTTCCACAAGTCAGTCACGAGGAGCATACCAACGAAGGGGTGGAATTTTCATTGGGGAGGAGGGGGTTGGAAGGTTGTATTCCCTGATTTTCAACCCAGCTCCACCTTCCCAAGCGGAGGAGGGGTTTTTGTCGTTATTTAGCTTTTGTCAGCATCATGGCTTTGATGCATAATGGGAACTTCTTATCTACAAAGCTAAGACCCTGATGCTGGGAAAGATTGAGGGCAAGGGGAGAAGGGGCGGCAGAGGATGGGATGGCATCCTCTGACACAATAGACATGAGTTTGAGCAAACTCCAGGAGATAATGAAGAACAGGAAAGCCTGCCCTGCTGCAGTTCATGGGGTCCCAAAGAGTTGGACATGACTTAGTGACTGAACAACAACAAATTTTAATATAATGAGACAAAATGAGCAAGAGGTTACATATGAACAGAGCAGATTCCCACCTCTCCCCACTTTCCGTTGTCTACCTCCAGGACACTTACCACCCAAAAGGTGTGGTTTCCTATCTGTCCGGAGATTCCTGCTCTTTGTCTGCACGTGGACCCCCCACTGTTTCTAAGATACATGATTTCCTGCCGCTTGGTCCAGTGCCTCCCTTTCTCTGCTCATATTCAGCTACGTGCCTCTTATAGCAAACCTAGGCTTTGAAAGAGCAACCACTACTGCAGGCACAGGGAACTTGGGACTACTTTGGACCACTCTGAAAACACGCTAAGCACCAGAGGACAGCAGAGGATCGGTCCTACAGGACCTCCAAACTGGTACCCAGAGATGCTCACTTACAGCGCTTCAAGCCAACTAGGAGCTCTAATATTTCTCGAAAGTCAGAGTACAGGGGAGGGGAGGAGAGAGGAGACTTGCAGTTTGCATATTATACATGAATCTAAGGGTCCCCAAACCCCTAGGCCACAGACCCATGTTGGTCTGTGGGCACCAAATATCAACTTCTCCCACCTGGTGGGGATTTCAGTATCTGCTAAACAATTCAAAGACAAGGGTGTGTTTATCCCTTGATGGGGAACCAGGACCATGCCCCAAGGCTGCATTATTCTTCCCTTTGACCGTCCCTCCCAAGTCTCCACATACCCTCCCTTCTTCAATTAGCAACTATTTTAACCTGCTCATTGGAACTCAGGAAAGGTCATGGAGGCTGAATGAAGCCTATTTCCTATAGTCAAGAAACGGGGAACACAGAAAGGCTTTTGTGCCCAGGAGTCCCACACATCCTGCTCGGTATCAATTTTAAAGCTATTTTGTTTGTTATGTAACCTAGAGTAAGTCTGTAAATAAATTAATGTTGTAGGGAGCCAGGGTTTTCTGTGTGAGGGAAAGGAGGTATAAATATGGAATGAGAGAAGCCGAGGGAAAATTCTGTGATGTTTTATGTGAATTAGATGCTTAAATATGAAGTGTGTGTGTGTGCCTAAATGCCACACCCCACTAATAGGAACCAGAATTCATTGAGAAACACTGACCCCAGGCTTAGACAAGGAAAGAACAAGATGAACCTAACACATCTTGAGCTGAAAAGGGGGCAAGCACTCAAAGACAGATGGATACAGGTCAAAAAGAATACAGGCAGTCTTGAGGGGCTCTCTTTGTCCAAGACTGGGGTGGAACAACAATAGTGGTAAATTACAACATTGAAAAAATTCATAAGCTAAAGTTGATAAATGCAAAATAGAGAAGGTGAGCAGGGATAGGATGGGGGAAGAGGAGAAGAAAGGAGTAGAGAGAAATAAGAACAAATGGGAAATCTCTTTCTATAGAAAGATGCCTGCTAGTAACTGTAAAATTAGAAAACCCTCCAATGCAATAATTGATTCAGGCAAAGATCATCCATATATGTTGAAAACAAAACTTCAAGGTATCACCCCACAAATTACTTATTATTTGGGGGATGTCATGGTCCATGTACAGGTTAGAAAAGAATTTTCAGACATGAGGCAGAATGAGAGGAGAATAAAGTTCATCAGAGTGGGAGACGCTGTTAGAACAGTAGGCCAGCTCAAGGGAGAGCTGAAAACTTTCACAGACTTGCAGCCAACTTTTATAGCCTCAGGACAGAGAAAATTTCTACTGGAATGGTGGCATTACGTGACTGGTTAGGATGCCATAGGGTGGATAATAGGGTATTTTACCTAATATGGAGTCAGGGGACTGGCCCATTTAGAGCCAGAGGTTCAAGGCAACAGTTGTATGGGGCTTGATGCGTTTCAGAGATTTTTATCCTGTAACCTTGGTATAGGGCTTGCCAGGGGGAAAGGGGATTTTCTTCTCAATGGAGAAATTTAGTGGTCACCTCCTAATCCAAATGATCAAGCTTGGCATCCCCAGTAGTGGGACAGCTGACCCTTTATGCTTCCAGTGAGTACACAAACATAACTTGTGTGGTGCTCTTGCCTTATTTGTCCAACTTGATGCTAATCACTAGGAAACTTTCAGACCAATTTCAGACGCTTCAAAAACTTCAGGGTCATGGAGAACAGAGAAATATTTGGTGATTTCTTTTAATTAGAAGAAACTAAAAATAGACACTGGGGCTTCCCAGGTGGCTCTAGTAGTAAAGAACCCGCCTGCCAATGCAGGAGACATAGGAGCTGTGGGTTCAATCCCCGGGTCGGGAAGATCCCATGGAGGAGGGCGTGGCAACCCACTCCAGTATTTTTGCCCAAGAGAATCCCATGGACAGAGGAGCGTAGCAGGCTACAGCCCACGAGGTCGCAAAGAGACATGACTGAAGTGACTTAGCAAAAAGACATATTAGGCAATGCCATGGCAAAAAATTAGAGAAGTCATTGTTGGGACACTTGGGAATATTTGAGTAGGGATTGTTTGTTGGATGATTTTATCAAATTCATGCGAATTTCCTTAGGTATGTTAACGGTGTGGCTGTGCATGAGAATTCTCTTTTTCCTGGAAGACGAAGGCTGAAGTACTGAGGAGGGAAGTGTCGTGATATTTGCAGCCTACCTATGGATCCTTTAAGTGGTTTGGCACATAAGCAGTGCGTTTATATAGAGAAAGCAACATGGAGGTGAACTAGCAAGAGGTTAGCAGCTGAAAAATCTATGTGATGAGTACATAGTGTTCATTACAGTTCTCAAAACGTTATAGGGTTTTTCTTTTCATTTTCTGAGGATTTTTATTTCTTAAGAAAAACAATAATTTACATTTTTTATAAAAAAGAAACCAAGTTAATGCTTGGGGCTTTCCATGACCTTCACGGACCTTGTCTTCAAAAGGAAGAATTCCCTGGCCACCATATCAATGTACTCTGGGGGAGGAGCACATTACCCAAAATCCCCCAGTCTAATATCTCCCATGATGCTCTGCTGAGGATGAATTCCCTGAGCTTCTTGCAGAAACCTCCAACTTCTATAAAATGTATGTGCTCAAGTGTACACCTATTACATCCTTGTCAAGCCTCCAATCTTTCACATATACAAGGGCATTGTACAACAAAACCCTATTAATAGAGCAACTGGGGTATTGATTTTTCCAGCCAATTAATGTGGAATCCCCCCAAATGCACTTTTACAGCATTTCTTCCCCCATCCTTTGTTCTGATGCAATTTTTTTCTGGATCTACTTTCCTGCCTTGGCAAATTCAGGGTAACTCTGTCCAGGCAAACTGAAGCAATCACAAGCCCTAGGATCATTTATATCAGACACCAGATTGTTTCAGTACCTACAGCAGGTAGGGAATTAATAGCAACTCCTACAAATGCCCTGGGAATTTCTTTCACCATTAACCCCCTTCATCAATTTATTCTTCTTGCCATTTCTCTTTTCCGTTAAATCAGATTATAGCAGTTCCAGTTACCAAGGGATGCAATTTTTCAGTTTCAGATAGTCTATTTAATAACAGGCTTGTGAGAAAGGTTCTAGAATATGTTTTGTCAGTTCTCTAGTGCCATTTTCTAGAATCAGGAAATATTTATTAGTAAGCTTAGAATTTGAATAACTGAGTATTTTAAATACATATGGGACAATTTAATTAGGTGATGGGATTTAGAAATATTTTATCTTAGATATCTCTTATTATTTTAAAATGATTTGATCAGTGTCCCAATATTTCTGTAAGTGTCCAAGGACCATTATTTCTGAGACTGGATGCATTTTCCTCTTCTAGGTTTATATTGTACTTAGCAGCAAGATGTTGACCTCCAAACTCAACAGAGTCAGTCCATGGTAGAAGGCAAACAGTGGAAGTTTTGTCATCTGTATGTTAAGAATGCTTTCCACTGTCTTTCATTGTACAAGGGCTGTTACATACACTATAACAGCATCTCTCATCTCTAGCCACAAGCTGCTAACAGTACTCTTCACCTAATCAAAATGGAGACAATAAAAAATGTCTGCAGACGTTGCCAAATATTCCCTGCGGGACAAAGTTGCCCCATGTTAGGAAACACTGCTATCACCCAATAAGAAACTGAATCGGAAACAATGGTTAAACCCCAGGGAACTTCCCTGGTGATCCAGTAATTAAGAATCCATCTTGCAATGCAAAACACACAGGTTCAATTCTTGGTTGGGAAACTGAGATTCCACATGCCACGGGGCAACTAAGCCAAGGTGCTGCAACTACTAAGCTGGCTCTGGAGCCCGTGTGCCACGAGTAGAGAGTCTGGGTGCCACAAGGAAAGAGCCCACACGACATAACGCAGAGCCACGTGCTGCACACAAGACCCTGTGAACCAAATTAACCAATCAATTAGCATTAGAAAAAGATTAAACTCCATACCACCTCCACTTCTGACATGGCTGTTCCCATCACTATAGAGAGGCAAGTGGTATCCCAGGTGACTCAGCGGTAAAGAATCCATCTGCCAATGCAGGAGATGCAAGAGACCCTAGTTCAATCCCTGGATCAGGAAGATCCCTGGAGAAGGAAATAGCAACGTAGTCCAGTATTCTTATCTGGAAAATTCCATGGATAGAGGGGCCTGACAGGCCAGTCTATGGGGTAGCAAAGAGTCAGACACAACTGAGCGTGCACACACATACTCACATAATAATTATAATTAAATAATTAACAATTTATTAATCTAACTGTTAATAATTAAATTGTTATATCCATGGCAAAAAGACAATATACAGATATTACATTTTAAAAGATATAGATAGATATATTAATAAGGATGATAGATGATAGCTAGATAATTCAATAGATAAAAAGGTAGACAATTCGATAGATAGATAGCTATATGGATAGATAAATATATAGATAGAAAGATTGATAGATGGATATATAGATAGAGAGATAGAAAGATGGATGGACAAATAGATAGATAGACATAGTGATTATTCTCAGCCACAGTTCTAGAATTTTTCAAAAATATTCTATGACTTTAAATAAGTTGAAAAATGTTTAATCTAAAATACTCTGGGATTCAGGCTTTCATAATTCAAATACTACCAAACTTAGATGCCTGGATCAAACTGCAGAACTTTATTATATACTGTGTGATATAGAAATTCACACACACACACACACACACACCTTCTCAGGAACTAATATTCTGCACATAGAGCCAAAAAAGCAACCAGGAATTAAGTAACAAAATAGTGTGCTAAGTCACTTCAGTCACATCCAACTCTTTGTGACTCTTTGGACTGTAGCCCACAGGCTCCTCTGTCCATGGGATTTCCCAGGCAAAAAATGCTGGAGTGGGTTGCCATTTCCTACTCCAGGGGATCTTCCCGACCCAGGGATCGAATCCACATCTGCATTGCAGGTAGGTTCTTTACCAGCGAGCCACTGGGGAAGACCCACAACATAAAGTGTTTGTCAAACATGGGAGTGGAGGCAGTACTTTGTATTTCTTCTCGAAAACAACTTGGGGCAACTTGAAAACAACTCCTTCTAGAACCAGGAGCCCAGAGAGTAAAGAACACACACAGTCACTCAGAGCCTCTGCCTCCAGCTCTGGTCCTCAGGTCTCACCCCTCTCACAGCACCTGTGAGCATCCGCCCTGAGCCAGAGGCTGGTGAGAAGGAAGCCATGGCTTGATCAGACAATATGAGCACAAACGTCCCATATCAGCATTATAACTTTGACCTTCAATTCTCTGGTTCTTCTCCTATGAAACACCATTAGCTCCTTTACCTAGTTTTAGCTGTGAACCATGGCACAGGCTCCCAGTGCACTTCTAGAAGCTAAGGAATGGTTCTGACAACAGAGCTGAGGTCTCCCCAGCAATTCCACTGTCCCCACAACTATAGCTCCTGAGTAGTCCTTGGTGGAGCATGGCTTGGAGGACACAGGTACACCCCCAACGTGCCCCAAATATATCTGTGCTAAATGCCTGAAAGTTAAGTCTTAACTGCTCTTTCCAACACTTCCTCCTAAGATGCTGCCCTCTGAGGGAGATTACAAAATGAAATCATTAACACCACAGAGTAAGTGAGAATATCTGATCCCTGGAGAGACTCTGAGCACCAAAGCACTAGTCATCACTGAAGGAAAGTGCCAAAGACAGACAGCAAGGGCTGGAGACAGGGTTGACCTTAAAACAGCCCTGCGGGCAGGACAAGGGAGAAGCAGAGTCTTCACCAGCACAGTCCAGCACCCTGTCAGAGTGCTTAGGTCCCTTCCTGAGGATGCGAGTTACTGTTGGGGGGAGGGGGGTGGGGAGGAACACTACAGCCTTGAGAAATGAAAGAGTAACACCCCAGACCCACTGCACTGCTCACCTATCTGCAGGACCTCAGGTAAGTCACTTCACTTCTGGGATGAAGTTCTTTTGTCTTTAAATTGAGTATGTATGATTACAGGGCTTCCCGGTGGCTCAGTAGTAAAGAATCTACCTCCAATGCAGGAGATGCAGGAGACACAGGTTCAATCCCTGGGTCAGGAAGGAAATGGCAACCCACTCCAGTATTCTTGCCTGGGAAATCCCATGGACAGAGGAGCCTGGTGGGCTACAGTCCATGGGGTCGCAAGAGTTGGACACAACTTAGTAAGTAAAACAACAACAATGTGTAAGACTATACAAAATGTAAGGCCCTTCAAGCTTGAATATCTTACAATATTTTTGTCCTACCCTCAACACACCAGAATTTTCTCCTCCCTCCTCTCCCCTGAAGAGATAGTAGCATAAACAGTGAGTCATTACATGTGTTTACATGGGGGTTGGTCTCTCTCTTCTAAACTGTAAGCCGCTTGAAAGGAAGGACCTTGCTTTATTTCTTTGCTTGCCTAGCACATCACGTAGCAGAGATTACGTATGCAATCAATGATTGTTGAAAAGACATGTAAACTCTAAGCTTCACTCAACTATATTATTTTTACCTTTTTCAACCCTAAATAGCCATGGGCAGCTCTTGCCAAGGCCTGATAGTGTGGGAAACTCCAGAACTGAAAATCCTGCCCTTGCAAAACCTGTTCTGTTGTTTTTTCTTTTAAAAGAATATATTGCCATTATTTTTTAAGCCAAGAATTAAATAAAAGCTCTTTCTCAAGTCCCCCACTAGAATTCAGTGTAGAGGTAATAAAATCAAGCTGCTAGACAAAAACTCCATCAGTGATGAGGGAGGTGGGTTGTAACCTACAATCACCTATCCCATCCCCACTGCTCTCTTGGCCACGCCTATTCCTGTATTTTCTGGCCCGGAGTTCTACTAAGGCTTTTGTGGTTTAGACTGTACCATAAACAATTATTAGAGAAAGCTGTTCTTCAGGTGAATTGCATTTGAGTTCATGAAAAGCTTTGGGCCCTGGGCCAGAGGAAGCCAAGCTGAATGCTATCAACTTTCTTTGGTTCACCCATCATCCATCAGCGTCTGCATGTAAGCTCATTCTAAACAATCCAGGAAATTGGTACAAGGTCATTTCCCAAGCAAAAGGAAAAGAGCCAGGTAACTGCCCAGCAGTGAGGAGCTGTAATTAACAATAGCTGAGTCTTTAAGCATGAAGGTTTAGACTTAGTTCAGATAATCATCCTAAGTGTGAAAGACATTCTCAAAACCTTGTGGGGTTCCAAATTTAGACCATCTGAGACCATCTGAGAACAAGTTGAATGAAACTTCCTTGGATGTAGGCCATAGTTCTCCTGCCAGATTGGGCCCAAAGATAGGCATAAAGGGTAAACTCTAGCATGTAGGATGCAATGAATGGATTAAACAAAAAACTGGAATGATAGATTGATAGAAAGATCTGAAAACATATAATAGAGAGATCCATGTCTTTATTTGTATGGCAAGTGGCCGTTCTGGAGTATTCCTATTTTATGACAATGAATAAATCTAGCTTTTGCAGCAAAATAAAGAATTTGAATCAAAAAGCTCCACCACAGTTAAAAAAAAAAAAGAGAGAGAGATGAGAGAAAGAGAGAGAGACAGAGATCATTCCATGGCCAACAGGCATTGTCCCCCTGCCTGCCCATACACTGAGTCCTATCAGAGGCAGAAGGAGCAATCAAATGACTTACGAAGGTCAGCTGAGTTCAAGATACAGCTGTTGACCATGCCTTTCCTATCCCAGATGCTCATGCAGCTACTGCGGAGCAGCACTCCCCAAAAGAAGCCATGGAAGCTGCCATCAAGCCAACACTGGTGGACATGGTTACTTACAGTTGTACTTTGTTTTGAATTGAAAGGAAAACTGTAAAATTACTATAACAATCTCTCATATTTTATACTCTTTTATGATAGACAAAATACTTTCCTATAGGTTATCTTTCTTGACCTGGCCATCCTATGAAGCAAACTGAGGTTTCTGTTGTTATTTGATTGGTTGTTTTATGGGTATTTCTCATATATGAGACAAAAACAAACAAACAAAAAAAAAACCCTGAGTCCTAAGAAGAGTAAGTGTCTTGAGTAGGATCACATAGCTAGTTAGAGGCATACATGCATGCTCAGTTGTGTCTGATTCTTAGCCACTTCATGGATTGTAGCCAGCCAGGCTCATCCGTCTATGGAATTTGCTAGGCAAGAATACTGGAGTGGGTTGCCATTTCCTCCTCCAGGAGTTACAGGTAGGTGGGACAAGAACCCAGATCCCCTATTTTGGTCCATTTCTACATCCTTCATGCCATGCATTGGCATCCAGTGTTCAAAGGGCTCCAAAGACTACATTTAGAAATGTAGCCTGGAAGTCAGGGGAGGGGTAGAAGCATGCTTATATATACTTTGTTTGTTTGCTTCTTTTGTTTTTTATATGCCATGAAATCTGATCAAATCATTTCCTTTGCTGTGAAATTTAGACTTCTATTCCAGTGATTTCCTCAGGAATATAGTACATACAATGACAAGGAACTGCAAGTATGTAGAAAGATAGATACTTTGCTTTCAGATTCAGATTCAAAAGCAGCTCATGTCTAATGAGCATCATCTATATATCAGGTATTACTAGGTATCTTTTGTTATTTGATGCCTGCAATGAACTCAAAATAGATATATTATTTCCCTCATTTAACAGAAGAAGAAACTAAGATGCAATGGGAAAGTAGCTTGCTCAAGACCGCAAACTACCAATCGCTTTGTGTTGTTAAATACTGGGGTGAAATGAATGGAATCAGTAATACATTCTGTGGAAACAGAGATGAAGGGACTACCCTGGAGGTCTAGTAGTTGGGACTTCACTTTCAATGCAGGGAATGCTGGTTCCATCTCTAGTAGGACAGCTGAGATCCCACATGCTTCATGGCCAAAAAACCCCATAAAACAGAAGCAGTACTGTAACAAATTCAATAGAGACTATAAAAATGGCCCCCACCAAAAAAAATTTTTTATAAATAATAAAAAAGAAAGAAATATAGATGAAGTCATTTCCACATGAAATGGTTCAGCAAGTGCATGTTCAGTACCAAAGCACCACAGAGGCATCTCCTAAGAGCTTGAAAATAGACGGCATGGAGATCATGTCTCCAGTCCCTGACCCCCGGTGAAGGAAGGAGTAGGAAGGAGTGCCCCACTGTAGGAAGGAGTGGCATGCCAGCTGCCCTTTGGGATGTTTCGTGTGTGTGCAAAAGAGGATAAAGTGGCTAGTGATACAGAGCTCAGAAAACCAGGATTCCACACCGCTTTATACAGAACACGGCCAGGAGGAAGAGACCCAGGACAAAGCGAGGAGATAGTAGGGGCATCACTAGCCATGGTGGGCTGGGTTTCGGGAAGAAGTTTTGTGAAACGCTGAAAGAGTGAGACTTGAGGTTAAAGACTTTGCTTTGTGAGACAGTGCAAAAAGCAAGCAAGAAAGAAAGGCCTAGTGCCCTATGAGGTGGTATAGCCTGTTGGTGCCAAGTCCCACTGCCAGGGTTCAAATCCTGGCTTCCCCACTTACAGTGAAGGAAATCAGGAGCAAGTTTTCAACTTCACTTATCCTTGGATTGTACATGCATCCTAAGTCACTTCGGTTGTGTCCAACTCTTTGTGACTCCATGGACTGTAGCCCACCAGGCTCCTCTGTCCATGGCATTCTCCAGGCAAAAATATTGAAGTGAGTTGCCATGCCCTGCTCCAGGGGATCTTCCCAACCCAGAGATCAAACCTGCATCTCATGCCTCCTGCATTGGCAGGCGACTTCTTTGCCACCTGGGAATTGTGGTGTTGGAAAAGACTCTTGAGAGTCACTTGGACTTCAAAGAGATCAAACCAGTCAATCCTAAAGGAAATCAGTCCTGAATATTCACTGGCAGGACTGATGCTGGAGCTGAAACTCCAATACTTTGGCCACATGATGCGAAGAACTGACTCATTTGAAAAGACTTCGATGCTGGGAAAGATAGAAGGCAGGAGAAGAGGAAGACAAAGGATGAGATGGTTGGATGGCATCACTGACTCAATGGACATGAGTTTTGAGTAAGCTCCAGGAGTTGGTGATGGACCGGGAAGCCTGGTGTGCAGCAGTCAAGGGATCGCAAGGAGAGACAACTGAGCGACTGAACTGAACTGAAATTAGAAATATGAATAAAAAGAGACACAGTGAAAATTAAATGACTAATTTGTACAAAGAATTTGACAGTCAAGCACTTAAATTGGTATGGGAAATACATCTGTAACCCCCCTTTGAGAGTTGTTTGAGAGGATTTAGCAATGACTAAAATTACCTTTCACCATTGAGTATGATGTGGCCTGTTGATCTGTCATGAATAGCCTTTATTATGTTGAGATATGCTTCCTCCACACCCACTTTGATGAGAGTTTTTATCATGAATGGATGTTGAATTTTGTCAAATGCTTTTTCTGTGTCTATTGGGATGATCATGTGATTTTTAACTTTCCTTTTGTTAATGTGGTATATCACACTGATTGAATTGCAAATATTAAACCATTCTTGCATCCCTGGAATAAATACTGCTTGATCATGGCATATGATCCTTTTTATATACAGTTGGCTTCAGTTTGCTAATACTTTGTTGAGTATTTTTGCATCTATATTAATTCATTAAAGATATTAGCCTGTAATTTTCTTTTTTGTAGTATCTTTTTTTCGGTTTTGGTATCAGGGTAATAGCAGTCTCAGAGAGTGAATTTGGGAGTGTTTCATCCCTTCAGTTTTTCAGATTAGTTTGTAAAAGACAAGCATTATATCTCTTTATGTGTTGGTGGGAATGTAAATTTGTGTGGCCACTACGGAAAACAGTATGGAAGTTCCTCAAAAAACTAAAAATAGAACTACCACAGTAGGGGCAGTTTAGTTGCTAAGTCATGACCAACTCTTGAGACCCCATTGACTGTAGCCTGCCAGGCTTCTTTGTCCATGGGATTTCCCAAGCAAGAATACGGGCATGGGACGCCATTTTTTTCTCCAGGGGATCTTCCCAACCCAGGAGTTGAACCCAGGCCTCCTGCATTGCAGGCAGATTCTTTACCAACTGAGCTACAAGGGAATCCCCATATGACCCAGCAATTCCACTCCTGTTGTAAAAAAATGAAAACACTAATTCAAAAAGATACATGCACCACAATAATCATCGCAACACTATTCACAATAGCCAAGACGTGGAAGAAACCCAAGTGCCCATCAACAGACAAATGAATAAAGATTTTTACATACATAAATATTATGTTTAGTTATCTTTAGTGAAATAAGTCAGAAGGAGACTAGAGAATATTGTGCTTAGTGAAATAAGTCAGATAATGAAAGACAAATACTGAATGATATCACATGTGGAATCTACAAAATAAAACAAACAAATCTAGATAGTAAAAAAGAAATAGACTTGCAGATACAGAAAACAAATCAGTGGTTACTAGTAGGGAGAGGGGAAGGGAGAGGGACAAGTTAGGGGTATAGGGATTAAGAGATACAAACTATTATGTTAAAATTGATAAGCAATAAGGATATATTGTATAGCACAAGAAATTATAGCCATTGTCCTCTAATAGCTTTGAATGGAGTATAATCTGTAAAAATACCGGATCACTATACTGTACACTTGAAACTAATATAATATTATAAATCAAATATACTTCAATAAAAAATAAACTATACTGTATTTTAATGCTTTCTGTGATTTGGGACTTGAATTTTCTCAAAATAGGTAATGTAAATAGGATCAGAGAAGAGTTACAGGTTTTATTTGTTTTGGCCACACTACCTAGCATATGGGATCTTAGTTCCCCAACCAGGGATCTAACCTGCACCCCCAGCACTAGAAGCTCAGAGGACCAACTCTTGGGAAACCCCAAGAGTTACTGTTTTTAATAGGATGATCCAGGCATGGTAAAATCAAAGATGCAAAAGAAATGAAGGAGAGTGTATGACAATAACTTCGGGGTGAAGGACCTCCAAGCAGACGGAACATCAAATTCAATGGTCCTTAGACATGTTCAAGGAATAGCAAGATGTCATTGCTGGCAGAGAAGTGAGCAAGGGGAAGAAGAGAAGGAGGTGAACTTGAATAATGGCCAAGCACAGGATCAAGGAACATTTTTAAGCTGTGGACAGACTGCAAATACCTTTGTAAGTGCAATGGGAAGACAGATGCTACAGAGTTTTGAGCAAGAGGGTGGCACTTATTTTACATTTTTCATTCCTCACTCTGGCATCTGCACAAATGAAAGATGACTGGGTAGGCAAAGTGGAAGCAGGAGTACCACATGGAAGGCTTTTAGGTCTTAAGTTAGAAATATAGGAGTTTGGACCACAGAGTAGGCATGGAAGAGGAGAGGCACATTCACTTCTAACGGAAAGCGAACAGAAATTGGCTTCCCTGGTGGCTCAGCAGTAAAGAGCCCGCCTGCTAATGTAGGAGGCATGGATTCAATCCCTGGGTCAGGAAGATTCCCTGGAGAAAGAGATGGCAACCCACTCCTGTATTCTTGCCTGGGAAATCCCATGGACAGAGGAGCCTGGCAGGCTACAGTCCATGGGGTCACAAAGAATCAGACACAACTTAGCGAATAAACAAACAGAATTTGCTGATGGATTGGATATGGTGCATACATGAAAACTGAGATAAAGGATGATTCCAGAGACTTGAGCCTGAGAAATTAATTGGGTATTACTACCTTTGTGATGTATAAAATCACCCCCCTATGCTGAGTATTTGTATTACTTCCAGAACACTTGGTATTTTAGGGCAACAAATGCCCTTATCCATTTATTTTTAAAAACTAGTAACTATTTCTGAGAAATAGGTTCCTAGAACTAGGCTTTTGATCAACAGGTAAGCATATTTCCTATTTTTAAGAAAGAATGCCAATTACTTTCTAAAGAATTATAGTTATCTATAACCCCAACAACTACGTGTGAATGTCCAATTTTCCTGTTACAAAGGACATTTTAATTACTTAAATGCCTTTCCCTTTGTCAGCCTGATGGGTAAAATACAGTATTTCAATATGGTTTAAATTTTTCCTAACTCCTAATAAAATATGTCTCTTTCTGCGTGTGTGTATGTGTGCTCAGTTGCTCAGTTGTAACTCCATGCACTGTAGCCCACCAGGCTCCTCTGTCCATTGGGTTTTCCAGGCAATACTGGTATGGGTTGCCATTTCCTTCTTCAGAGGATCTTCCTGACCCAGGGATCGAACCCACGTCTCCTGCATTAGCAGGCAGATACTTTACCACTGAGCCACCTGGGAAACCCTATTTTTGCATATTACTGACAAATTGTATCTCCTTTTCTTTCATTTGCTCTTAAGCTCTACCCATATTAGGTGACTTTTCTTCCTAATGACTAAGAGCTCTTATCGTACAAAGAATGATAACCTTTCTCTTTATTTATCATTTTACTCTGAACCTTATTTATATCTTATGCCACAATAAATTTTTAGGGTTTATGTAATCAAATCTGTCCATTTTTTAATGATTTAAAAAATGGGTTTCCTTAAATATTTTAAAGAATATAACAGAGCTATACAAATAGTGATCTTTTAAAGAAGTAATTCTTTAAACTTTTTTTGAAATTATCTTATGGCTACTGTTCTATTGTGGTTGTATACTTCTTCAAGAGTCAACTTGGTGATTCATAGGTATAAGAAAATCATTCATTTATGCAAATTTTTCAGAATTACCAAAACCAAATTGTCTCTAATATTTCTTTTACTCTTTAAATCACCTCTTTCTCTAGGGGATATTCTTTTTTCTTATTTCTCATATTAAATAGTTATATTTTCATGACATTGGTAATCTACATTAGCCAGAGTTTGCTTTATCTCACTATAGAAACATCTATTAGATTTATAAATCCTTTATATTATATTTAGGCATTCTAATTTAATAATGTCAACTTTCAAATTTGTCATCTTGCTTTCATCAGGTGTATATTTTCTAAATTCATGCATTTTCAGTTTCATTCTTCTCCAATTGTATTGTTTATTTCTGAAAGCATTGAATACAGTGACATTTCCCTTGAGATTAACATTGGCATAAGTTCCATATGTAGTATTCTCATGGTTGGTTCATTCCTAAGTAGTGTATTATTGCAGTTCTGATTTCTCTGTTAATCCAAGATTTATTTAAGGTCATTTTTACATTGAAAACTTTCATTGTTAATTTTAATGTATACTTCCGTATGGTTCACAAAACTCCTCCTCTGGTTAAGTCTGGGAGAAAGCGCATTAGAAGGAACTAAATCTATGAACAGCTGTGGGTAAGGCACATTGAAACAAACACTGATCTGCTCCTTACACTCGTATCCCTGGGAGCAGCTGTTGCCAGGCGCCCAGCTGCAAGGGCGCAGGAGAGCCTGCTGAGGTGCTCTTTGAAAAGATAATTTGAGAAACTCAGAAACCTTCATCTGTTCATTCTTAAATTATGCACACGGGCTTGGTTGGCTGTCTCTTCTTTCGGATCATGCAGGTGAGGAAATTGAGCCTGCACCCTAAGCTCCAGTGACCCCTTTCCAGGTTTGCAAGATCCACTGCCAGTCAAGTGCCACAGCCATCAGTGGACGAGGAGGTGGTAGTATTTAGAGCAAATGAGTTTCTTAGGACACAAGCAAGATTAAGATTCCCCAGGGACTTCCCTGATGGTCCAGTGGTTAAGAATCCACCTTGCAAGGCAGGGAACATGGGTTCGATCCCTGGTTGGGGAACCAAGATCCCACATGCCGAGGAGCAACTAAGCCAGCTTGCAGCAACTACTGTGCCCATGTGTCTGCGCCACAAGCCGAGTCTGTGCGCCCAAGACCCACGTGATGCAACTAAGACTCAACGCAGCCAAATAAATAAAGGAATGAATAAATAAATAAAAGAAATAGTAAATTGTTGCATAAATATAGAAGACTTAAAAAAGGGACTAAAATTCCACAAATGCCTTATAGCCAGTGGTAGCAACACCTGTATTTATTGAGATAGAGGGCAAGAGGGAGGAAGGCAAGGGTTAAAGTGCCTAAAGTCTGCTTTATGGGAACTTATGTAGACTCCTGGAGGAGGTGACCCAAAGTGGTATCAACAGTGTCCTCTTGAAATTTTGCCATATCCCTTTCTACAGAAACAAAAAATCCTGGCAGAATAACACTTTCAATACATGACTTTGTGCCCAACTCAATGTGAGTATAAGCCAGCAGGTAACTGACAGCCTTCTGCCCCTTGCGTTCTAGACTTAAACTATTTGAATTCCTACACCCCATACATCAGATGTCAGTTTCCAAGGTCTGGAGGAGTCCAGTTTCCTATCCCTATTTCTCCACAGATTTTTGTGAAATCACAGAGCTACAAAGTCATGAGAGCTGCCTTCCTATCTACCGACAGGTGGAACCAGCCTTTCACCAGGGTCCACAGGAGAGTCAGTCATTCCAAGCTTCTACAGTTTTGGGGATCTGGGTAGAGGTCATCACATCAAGGACACAACATTCTTCCAACATGCTCATCCTGTCTACTGAGTTTCTCTCTCTCCTCTCTCTCTCTCTTTCTGTCCATTCTTCACCTCCTTCCTCCTGAATTTTCCCCATTCTCCACCAAAGTACTTCCCCCCTTGTAACGCAAAGTATCTTTCTCCTTCAGAAACCTCAGCACCAACAGCTCACTGAGGCCCTGGAGGCTCAGTTCCCACCCTACGTGAACTAAGAAGGCATTTTCCTTCTTAGGGAAGGAGCTCAGACATTCTCAGAGGACTTCTAATAGCTGCTGCTAAGACAAACATCTTCCAATTAAAGGAAGAACATCAGGTTCAAGCAGCAGGAATCAGGCCACTCTGTATTGACTCCTGCTAGACTCAAGATGCTTTGAGAAGGCTCGAGCAGTACAGGCATGCCTGCCCTTGAGATGCATTCTGTCCCTTGAGATGCTCACTTCCCGCTGTGAGCTTCAGGATGAGAAAGTATGACTATAAATGCACCATGGATACCAATCTGAGGTCCAGGTCAGAGACCCAAGTCAAGTGGCATCCAATTATTCTCAATTCAGCATGCATTCCTCCACGCATAGGTAAAGAGACGATACTATTCTTCCAAACAAATCATCACCATCCTTCAAAACAAAATGGAAGCAAGCTTGGCAGTGAAAGGATAAGAGGCATCAGAGCTGAAAAGCAATAACAAAAGACCAAAAGGAATGATAGTGAAGGGTCCTTGAAGAAGGAGACCCAGCCTCCCTGGAAAAGAATCAATTGTCAGAATTAAATGATCCTATGGGCGACTGAAAGGTCTTCCCAGGTGTCTCAGTGGTAAAGAAGGTGCCTGCCAATGCAGGAGACGTAGGTTTGATCTCTGGGTTGGGAAGATCCCCTGGAGGAGGGATTGGAAACCCACTCCAGTATTCTTGCCTGGAGAATCCTATGACAGAGGAGCCTGGTGGGCTACAGTCACGGGGTTGAAAAGAGCCTGACACAACTGAGTGACTGAACAATAACAACAACAGATATGCAAGACATCCCAACAACAACTGCAATGAGAACCATCTCCCTGTTGCTATGTTTGTTATGCAGAGCAAAAAGGGGAAAACACACATCCTCTAGTGCAGTGGTCCCCAACTTCCTGGATCTAATGCCTGATGATCTGAGGTAGAACTGATGTAATAATAATAGAAATAAAGTGCACAATAAATGCAATGCACTTGAACTCATCCTGAAACCATCTCCATTCTCAGTCTGTAGAAATATCATCTTCCATGAAATCAATCTCTGGTATCAAAATGGTTAGGGACCGCTGCTCCAGTGCATTAAGATGAAATATTAGCACACTGGACTGGGAGTTAGGAAAACTGAGTTTGCATGTTCTTCTTCCATCAAAGTGTGAAGTGTGGGCTGGAGCGGGGCGGACAGAGGAGCTGGTGGGCTACAGTCCATGGGGTCCCAGAGTCGGACATGACTTAGTGACTAAACAACAACTGAAGCAGGATACATATGACATGTCGCCTCTCCAGGCCAGTGACTTCACCTAAAGGAGCCTGGGTGATGGGTTGGATGATTTCCAATTCCTTTGCCCACCACAGGCTTCCCTGGTGGCTCAAATGGTAATGAATCTGCCTGCAATGCAGGAGATCTGGGTTCAATTTCTGAACTGGGAACATTCCCTGGAGAAGGAAATGGCAACCCACTCTAGTACTCTTGCCTGGAGAATTCCATGGACAGAAGAGCCTGGTAGGCTACAGTCCATGGGATCACAAAGAGTCAGCCACGACTGAGCAACTAACTTTCTTTCTTTGCCCACCACAAACACCCAGAGTTTCAGCGGAATGCCTTGGGCTCTGCAGACAGGAATACTGCCCCTGAGCATGTGCCCAGAGAGAGGACCTCACAGAACATAGGTCTCCTGTATTTTTTCCACCTGACCACATCCTAATCAGCAGGGTAGTGCCATTATCAGGCTGCCCATCAGATAGAACATTCCACCTCACAGGTGGATGCATTTCACTGAGTTGCCAATAAACTGAAAAGAAATCCCTGCTTCTAGGATCAGATAGTCTGAAATAGCAGAAGTATTAACAGACTTAATTTTCAATGCAGCTCGCCTATGGAACAAAAAGCAAGTGAGAATCCCCTTTGCACATTCAACAAAGAGTCCCAAGTTTTGTATTTAAACTCCAGGATCCTCTGTGGCTTGAGTACCTGTAATTAAATCAAGGTGTTTTTTTTCTTCCCCCTACTGGGCTCAATTATCATTCACTCAGTGATGGCAATAATCATACTAATAATAAGTTCTTACGTCAGTACTTTTCAGCTTTTCAAATGGCTTTGACATGCTTTATCTCATTTGAGCTTAATAATAACCATGCAGCATAAGTAGGGTAAGTATTATTATCTCCATTAATACTAATAATAGCTAACATTACGTAGTCTTTTGCATTGACAAAGTGTTTTCATACTTTTCCCATTACATCAGAGGCGGATTTCCTGGACACCAGGGCTGTGTCTAGTTCATTTCTTTATCCTGCAGTGGTCAACACAGGCCCAGACACAGAGAAGTCACTCAGTACATGTATGTGACATTTTAAATTATTTTCATCTCCATGAAAATGGTTTTCATCTACCATTTCAACTCCATGGTAGGTAGATTTTTTTTAACATACCTTTTTGGTTATACCACATGGCATGTGGGATCTAAGTTCCCTGACCAAGGATTGAACCCATGCCCCTTGCACTGGAAGCTCAAAATCATAACCACTGCACCACCAGAGAAGTCCTGGTAGGCAGATATTTTTATCCCTCGGTTTAAAATAGGGAAGTTGAGGCTCAGAGATTGTCTTCAGTAGCATGTGCAAAATCACACAGGACTCTCCAGATCAAGAAAACAAAAGTTTCTAAATCAGTCCAAAATGTAGTGCTCTTTTCCTCCCTGCCAGTGCCTGTCAAACTTTAATATGTAAATAGACCATCTGGAAATCTTGTTAAAATGTAGATTGTATTCAGTAGGTCTGGGGCAGGGCATGAGATTCTAAATTTCTAACTAGCTTCCAGGTGATGTGGGGGCTGCTGATTTAAGAACCATTTTCTTGCATTCATTTTTAAAAATTTTCTCCCCCCCCACCCCCCCCCACCCTCCCCCCCCCCACTGCTACCCCACAGGTTTATTGAAATGTAACTGACACGTTGTTGTTTAGTTGCTAAGTCCTGTCAGACTTGCCTGCCAGGCTCCTCTGTCCATAGGATTTTCCAGGCAAGAATACTGGAGTGGGTTGCCATTCCCTCCTCCAGGGGATCTTCCTGACCCAGGGATTGAACCTGCGTCTCCTGCTTGGCAGGCAGATTCCTTACCACTGAGCCACCTGGGACACATACCATTGTGTAAGTTTCAGGTATAAAATATGATGATTTGATATAGGCATATATTGTGAAATGACTATCACAGTAAGATTGGTTCTAAGATAAATAAGTTGTGGGGCTCTAATAGGCAGCATAGTGACTAGAGTGCACAGCACCATATCATACAGTTGAAAGTTGCGAACAGGACCACCTTTTGTGAAGCAAGTGGACACAGAAGGTCGAGAACAATTAAGTGACTTTCCCAAGGTCATCCCCTGAGTTAAAAGTGGAAACAGAATTAGTGGCTATTCACTGATTCCCATTCAACCCTAGACCTGTTCTAGACATGCACCCTCATGATTCAATCAAGCTGGACTCAGAGAGTCATTTCCCATTAATTGTCATTCCATACATAGTTGGCAAAAGTTTTTGAACTTCTAACACTTAAAATATAGAGTCTTGGGACTTCTCTGGTGGCTCAGTGGTAAATAATCCACCTGCCAATGCAGGAGACACAGGTTCAGTCTCTGGTCTGGGAGGATCCCACATGCCATGGGGCAGCTAAGCCCGTGTGCCACAGCTACTAAGCTGGTGCTCTAGAGTTTAAGAGTCGCAACTACTAAGCCCGAGCACCCTAGAGCCTGTGCGCTGCAACAAGAGAAGCTTCCGCGATGAGTAGCCTACACACTGCAACTACAGGGACGCCCCCACTTGCGGCAACTAGAGAAAATCCTGCCCAGCAGTGAAGACCCAGCACAGGCAAGGTAAGTAATGCATAAATAAATAAAATTAAATATTTTAAAAATATCGAGCCTTAGAGTCAAAAGAACATTGTATTGTTGTTTAAGAAGCACACACCAAGAAGCATAACTAGGGTGAAAACTGCATATCAGAAAGTCTGGTTGGGTTCCTATTATGCCAGTTTTATGGGTTCCCTTCAAACCCTACTGTTTACTGATGGTACCCTATGTGTCAGAACTAGGATCCCACAGGCCATACAGCCAGAAAAAAAAAAAAATCTATTTGGGACTTCCTTGGTGGTCCAGTGGCTAAGACCTGGTCCATGAGGCAGATTCTTGCCACCAAGAGATTGTCAGGAAGTGAAAGTGTTAGTCGATCAGTCATGTCCAACTCTTTCTGACCCCATGAACTGCAGCCCACCAGGCTCCTCTGTCCACAGGATTTCCCAGGCAAGAATACTGGAGTGGGTTGCCATTTCCTTCTCCAGGAGATCTTCCTGACCCAGGAATCGAACCCAGTCTCCTGCTTGTCAGAGAAGCCCCAAACTCCCTCACGGTCTGGAGAATCCCCGACTGGAAGACATGGACAGAGCAAAGCCTGACC
This sequence comes from Cervus canadensis, assembly GCF_019320065.1. Lineage (NCBI taxonomy): Eukaryota > Metazoa > Chordata > Mammalia > Artiodactyla > Cervidae > Cervus > Cervus canadensis. The sequence continues at coordinate 4,808,672 of NC_057415.1, read as the reverse complement.
CTGGGGCAGGCCATGCTTGAGTCCCAGGAATCCTGATCCTGCCCCGCTGGAAACACAAGACAGGAATTAGTAACCAGGCACCAGAGACGGCCACAGGAGCTGGCTGTATAACCTCTCTCTGAACTCTACGTCTTTATCAATTATGCTGGCCAGTCACCAGATCTTAAGCAGAGCTGAAGTCTGTGCAGAGAGAACAGGTATATTAGTCAGGGTTCTGCAGAGACACAGAACCAATGGGCGTATATACAAAGAGATTTATTATAAGGAATTGGCTCATGCCATTGTGGATGCTGGTAAGTCCCAGTAACTGCAGGGTGAGTTGGCAAGCTGGAGACCCAGGAGAGCAAATGGGTTAGTTCTAATCTGACTTGGAAGGCCTAAGAATAAGGGCTGGTGGTGAAGTTTCAGTCTGAAAGCCAGCAGGTTCAGGACCCAGGAGAGTTGATATTTCAGGCAAGTCCAAAGGCAAGAAAAAGCCAATATCCCAGTTTGAAAGCAGTCAGGCAGACAGAATTCTCTCTTTCTCAGGAAAGGGTTAGCCTTTTTTGTGTGATGCCAACCTTACACCTTCGATTCTCAGCCTTTTGGCTAAGTTCAAGTGTAGTGTGGGGGCTTCCCGGGTGGCTCAGTAGTGAAGAATCTGCCTGCCAATGCAGGAGACACAGATTTGATCCCTGGGTCAGGAAGATCCCCTGGAATAGGAAATGGCAACTCACTCCAGTATTCTTGCCTGGGAAATCCCATGGACAGAGAGCCTGGCAGGCTATAGTCCATGGGATCACAAAGAGTCAGACATGACTGAGTGACTAAGCCCAGTCAGTCAGTCAGTCCAGTCACTCAGTTGTGTCCGACTCTTTGCAACCCATGGACCGCAACACGCCAGGCCTCCCTGTCCATCACCAACTCCCGGAGTTTACCCAAACTCATGTCCATTGAGTCGGTGATGCCATCCAACCATCTCATCCTCTGTCATTCCCTTCTCCTCCTGCCTTCAATCTTCCCCAGCATTAGGGTCTTTTCCAACGAGTCAGCTCTTCACATCAGGTGGCCAGAGTACTGGAGTTTCAGCTTCAACATCAGTCCTTCCAATGAAAACCCAGGACTGAGCTCCTTTAGGATGGACTGGTTGGATCTCCTTGCAGTCCAAGGGACTCTCAAGAGTCTTCTCCAACACCACAGTTCAAAAGCATCAATTCTTCGGTGCTCAGCTTTCTTTATAGTCCAACTCTCACATCTATACTGAGCCCAACCTTCAACTAATTGGATGAGGCCCACCCACATAAGGGAGAGAAATCTGCTTTGCTTAGACCATCAATTTAAATGTTTTGTTTGTTTGTTTGTATATTTGGCTGCACCAGGTCTTAGTTGTGGCATGTGGAATCTGGTTCCCTGACCAAGGATCAGACCTGGACCCCCTGAATTGAGAGCACAGAGTCTTAGCCACTGGATCACAAAGGAAGTCCCAAATAGATTTTTTTTTTGGCTGTGTGTCCTGTGGGATCCTAGTTCTCCAACCAGGGATTGAACCCAAGCCCCCTGCAGTGGAAGAACAGAGTTTTAACCACTGGAACACCAGGAAATTTTCAATTTAAATGTTGTATATTTGGTCACTCAGTTGTGTCCAACTCTTTGCAACCTCATGGACTGTAGACCTCAAGCCTTCTTTGTCCATGGAATTTTGTAAGCAAGAATACTGGAATGGGTTGCCATTTTCTATTTGAGGGAATCTTCCTGACCCAGGAACTGAACCTGTGTCTCTTGCATCTCGTGCAGTGGCAGGCAAGTTCTTTACCACTGTAAAGTTTTTTGCCACCTGGAAAGCCAATTTAAATGTTAACCTCACATAATAATACCCTCACAGGAGCACCCAGAATAATGTGTGAACAAATATCTAGGCACCTCATGGCCCAGTGAAGTTGACACATAAAAGACACATAAAATTAACTATCACACCAGAGTACCAACCACATCCATATGTTGTCCAGTTTCAGAGACCAAAATCCAAAACACTCTGACACCTACCATTATGCTATTTCTGTTTTATAGAATCCCTTCCTATACAACAAAGGTTGGTATAGTCAAAGCTATGGTTTTCCCAGTGATCATGTCCAGATGTTGGATGTGTTGGACCATAAAGAAGGCAGAGAACCGAAGAATTGATGCTTTTGATTTGTGGTGCTAGAGAAGACTCTTGAGGGTCCCTTGGATGCAAGGAGATTAAATCAATCAGTCCTAAAAGAAATCAACCCTGAATATTCATTGGAAGTTCCAATGCTTTGGCTTCCTAATGTGAAGAACTGACTCATTGTAAAAGACCCTGATGCTGGGAAAGACAGAGGTCAGGAGGAGAGGGCAGGAGGAGAAGGGAGCAACAGAAGATGAGATGGTTGGATAGCATCACTGACTCAAGAGACATGAATTTGAGCAAACTCCAAGAGATAGAGAAGAACAGGGAAGCCTGGCGTACTGCAGTTCATGGGACTGCAAAGAGTCAGACAGAACTTAGTAACTAAACAACAACAACAACTTCTTGAAGAAATTTTCTTAGCATAACTATCAAGCTACAGTCTGTGGACCTGCTACTTACCATACTGAGGCATATTCAGGAGATACTGACTCTGAGTGACCACTAGACAACAGGAGGTGGGGTAGAATGGCATGCCTCCAAGACAGGGTAGCTAACTTCAGTGTTGGATCTTTTCTTTGGTGATAAAGGGCATGTGTAGAAAGAGTTTCTTTCAGATCCACTGTTCTCCATAAACACCAGCCCTTCATCCCTAAATTCAACTCCTTCTTCCCATAGCCCAGAAAAAGAGGGACAGTTTCTCAAAAATAAATGGACTCAGGAGTAGTGTAGCAACTTCTGATGGGAAAGGAACTATGAGACCTGTCACATCCTTTATTCAGAGGGATCTCCTTTGGGGTAAGAGGCCACAATACAACCAGTTCCCAAAGGCAGATAAAAATATTCACTGGCTTACTGTGTTCCAAAAAGCCTTTCTTGGCCATAGTCCACTCTAGTCTGCATTGTCTGACACAGAGCCTTTAACAAAGGATTTGCCAAGTTTGCTGGATCCAACAGGTGACAATAGAGGGTTCTAACAAATAAGGTGTGTGCGCTCATGGGAAAAGGGCAAACGGAGGTCAGCTGGGTTGGGTCTGGTCTTCAGAAGTGGAGAATACAATAGTCATTGGGAGGAAGAAAAAGTGACTCAGGTATTCTGCTTGCAAACCCTTTTTCTGGTACATTCCTGAAACAGGTTTGCAGGAAGCCCAACCATGGCCACAAGTTGTGCGCACTGCATATGTGCCATAGGTCACATGCAACAAATAACCCATTATATGCCAGGCAGGTATTAGTCACCAGAAAAAAAAACACAATAACACACTAATCTGCTTCATGTGCAAAGAGCTGTGTCATTTTTCCTATCCATAATCTCATCTAGTCCCTATAACTGATTCCTGAGTTATAATTCCCATTTATACAGGAAATGAGACATGGAGGGCTGAATACTTAACATGAGAAGGTAGGAAAATTGATATAACTGAAGCAAGAAAACACACACTTGCAATGAGCATTAAGATGTTCCCACAGTGATCTTAGAGTGCCATCATGGAGTTCCTACCATGACTGAATGAAGCTGTGTTGGAACCTCCAGCATCCTTTTTCTGTGCTTTTTCACCCAGTTCAACAAATACCCAGAATTTTGATGCTCCACTCCAATTCTCTTACCACCATTCACCAAAGTTTACACTCAAAAAAGTCCTGGTATTAATTATAGAGCCATTCGTGGTGAGCAACAACAGACATTTACTTCTTACAGTCTTGAAGACTTTTTTTATATCTTCTTTATACTCTGGAAAGTATACTAGTCAGTATTCTCCAAGAGAATCACAACCAATGGGACATAGATGGCTCAGAGATGTTGATGACAGACAGGTAGATAGATAGAGATTACTTTAAGGCATTAATTAACTCGTATCAATAATGTGGGAGCTAGCAAGTCTGAAATCTATACGGCAAAACAGCAGTCTAGAGACCCAGAGAAGAGCTGATTTTGTAGCCCAACTCCAAAAGCAGTCTAGGAGCAGAATTCCCTCTGGTTCAGGAGCCCTCAACCCTTTTTCAGGCTTTCAACTGACTAGTTGAGGTCCACTCACATGGAGGGTAACCTACTTACTCAAGGTCTACTGATTTAAATATGAATCTCATCTAAAAAAATACCTTCATGGTGACACTTAGACTGGTGTTTGACCAAATATCTGGGTACTGTGGCCTTAGTGAAGTTGACATATTAAATGAACCATTACAGTGGGGAAACTAGGGGTTATTCTGATCCTGCCTCTTCTGCTAGGTGGCTCAGCTCCCTGAGGAGTTCCCAGCCTGCTTGGAGTGGATGTTCAATCTTACTTGAAGAAATATTTGAGAAGAAGCATTCAGTCAACCTAATGTGGAGCCAGATCTTCTGTCTTAGCAAGGTCTATAGAACAGCCTAGCAAAACACTGGACGTGAAACTCACGCCATTAGAGCCGTGTTTTGTTTTAGTTTGGTTCAGAGATTTCTGAATCAGATCTCAAAACTTCATTCAGCTTCGAATTCCCTGTGGTTTGACATATCTTATGTGGAAGAGAAGGATGACTTTCATTTAATATTAACCAAGCAGCTTTCCACCACTTCCTCTTTTCCATTGTTTCACTTTAATAAACAATGGACTTAACAAGTTGTTTTAAGTTGGTTGGTCTCGGAAACAGTAAGTATTTTGCCTCACATGTGACCTGAAGATTTTACTCAGCATCTGTTTAGAAACACACACACACCCCCAAACACACAAGACCCAAACAAACTACACCTTGTTTCTGAGTAATGGTCATAAGGTACTTGATGTTTCTAGAAAGTAAAATACTAAGCAAAAAAAATTGTTTTCACTCAAATTATTCAGGCTGAACGAAACAAACAAAAAACATTGAAGTCAGACGCACGAACCCACAGCCGGTAACTCCCCTTCTTGCTGGGGAAGGATTAGTAATGAAAAACAACTCCTTCTTGGTTAAAATAGTACCCATCTCTACCAAATTTACACTAAAACTGAGGGTACAGAGAAGAATGAAAACTTACCACACCAGGCCCAGTGCCCACCACACCGCTCCCCGCTCGCATCCACGCACCTTGCTCCTCTCCAACACGGCAGAAGTATCCAACCCTACAGAGACTGAAGTGAAGTGAAGTTGCTCAGTCGTTTCCGACTCTTTGCGACCCCATGGACTGTAGCCTACCACTCTCCTCCATCCAAGGGATTTTCCAGACAAAAGTACTGGAGTGGGTTGCCATTTCCTTCTCCAGAGGATATTCCCGACCCAGGAATCGAACCCAGGTGTCCCGCATCATAGGCAGACGCTTTTATCATCTGAGCCACCGGTGCATCAAGTCTCTGATTGCTGTTTTCCAAAAGCATGCTGGAAGAGATGGTAACAACAGCAAACTCTCCGAGGCTGAGTCCCTAATCTTCATGAATACAGAGCTGGGTGCCTTCACAAAGAACCCAAAGGACCCTGGTGTCCTTGACCACATGATGAAGAAATTGGACCTCAACTCTTATGGGCAGCTAGATTTCCAAGAATTTCTTAATTTTATTGGTGGCCTGGTGATAGCTTGCCATGAATCCTTTGTTAAATCTGTCTCTTGCCAGACGTAACTTGGAGGAGCCTTCGGGCCTGGCCTCCAGACCCACGCTCGTTCTCTGCGGCCTCTCAGTTAACATCTGCGCTTCACAGCCCCCACTTACCCTGAGCCTGGCACACCCACCACCCCAGGCCACTCCTGTTAGTAATAAAACAATATTGTTTTTTAAAACACACACACAAAATCTTACTACACCAAAACCTAAAAGCCTTAGAGAGAAACAGTGTCATATCAGGCTCTCTCAGTCATTTCCACTGAAAAGAGGTGGGCCCAATCAAGCCATCTCATGGCAGGCAAAACCAGGCTTCACTCTTCGAAACAAATAGAAAAAGATGTCTTACAGAAGTAAGTGGGCTGAAAGAAGGAAGGCAGCAGTTCACTGACTTCCAGGAATGAGCTTAAAGCACTGTAAGCTGAAGAGAGACAAGAGAAACCCTACAAGCAGGGCATGCTGCGAAATGCCATGCTTCCCATCCTCCATCAGTTCTGTGTGAGAACCTAAAATACAGTGATCCAGAAAGTTCTAAAACAAAACAACAAACAAAGATTTTTCTAGGTAAGAGGCAATAAATTTTAAGCTAAAGATAGCTATATTTATGGTAGACAAACAAGGATTTATATTCATAAGCATTGAACATTCCAAAGAGGATAAAAATACAGTGCTAAAGGGTAGTATTCACAATGAATATGCAAATAATTGCTAGATGTTTGGTATTAAGCTGAACAGTGAAACATTTTAACTTCTTGCCTTTACACTAATAATAAGGCCTACTAGGTGCATAAAAGTCCATTTCCTTTAAAAAAAAATTCTACCCTGATGCTGAGAAAACCTCAGTGTTTCTGATCATTTAGTAGCAGGACACAATTCATTTTGGCAAATAGATGGGGAAAAAATGGAAACAGTGACAGACTTTATTTTCTTCAACTCCAAAATCACTGCAAACGGTGACTGCAGCCATGAAATTAAAAGATGCTTGCTCCTTGGAAGAAAAGTTATGACAAACCTAGATGCCTATGAAAAATCAGAGACATCAGTTTGCCAACAAAGGTTCATATAGTCAATGCTATGGTTTTTCCAGTAGTCATGTATAGACCATAAAGTAGGCTGAGCAGTGAAGAACTGATGCCTTCGATTTGTGGTGCTGGAGAGTCCTGTGGTCTTGAGAGTTCTTTGGACTGCAAGGAGATCAAACCAGTCAATCCTAAAGGGAGTTAACCCTGAATATTCATTGGAAGGACTGATACTTAAGTTGAATCTCCAATATTTGGCCACCTGATGCAGAGTTGACTCATTGGAAAAGACCCTGATGCTGGGAAAGGTTGAAGGCAGGAGAAGAAAGGGGAAATAGAAAATGAGATGATTGGATCACATTGCCAACTCAATGGACATGAGTCTGAGCAAATTCCAGGAGATTGTGAAGGACAGAGAAGCCTGGCATGCTGCAGTGCTTGGGGTTGCAAAGAGTCGGACACAACTTAGTGACTGAAAAACAACAACACATACACAAATTGACAAATATGACACATCCCATTAATAGAATGAAAGGGAAAATCATATGATCTTCTCAATAAATGCAAACAAAGAATTTGAAAACATTTAACATCTGCCCATGATAAAAAAAGAAACTCTCAATATATTATGTATAGAACTATACCTCAGTATAATAAAGGCTATATATGATAAGTCCACAGCTAACATCACATTCAATGTTAAAAGGATGAAATCTTTACCTCTAAGATTAGTAAATAAGACAAGGGTGCCCACTCTCACCACTCCTATTCAACATAATACCGGAAATCCTAGCCAGAGTAATTCAGTAAGAAAAAGAAATAAAAGACATCAAAATTTGAAAGGAAAAAGTAAAATTATCTCTATTTGCAGATGACATATTTTCACATATTGAAAATCATAAAGATTTAATTAGAAGATTTCCTTACTAAATAATAAAGCTTTTGAAATTTGGGAAAGATCATTCCATGGTACTAGTGGTAAAGAACCCACCTGCCAATGCAGGAGACATAAGACACATGGGTTCGATCCCCAGGTCAGAAAGATCCCCTTGAGAAGGGCATGGCAATCCACTTCAGTGTTCTTGCCTGAAGAATCCCATGGACAGAGGAGGCTGGCAGGCTACAATCCATGGGGTCACACAGAGCTAGACATGACTGAAGTGACTTAGCAAGTATACACAGTGTTTAAAATGCATTAGACCATAGAAAACAATGGAAAGTTACTTGATGATTCATTTTATCAAGTTATACTTATCCCCTCTGATATCTGACCACTGAAAATCACACTTTCAAAACAATCTCTTTGACAAAATAAACAAACAAAACTCTATAATGGAGTAGTAATAAATGAATTTGCCAATTATCAGAAAATACTTTTTTAGTAAAGCAAGTTTTATTCCAAAAGCTCAGGAATGACAATATCTAGAAATAGATAGTAATAGAATTTACTAGAATAGTAGTAGAATAGTAGAAGAATTTAGTAGAAGAAATAGTAGTAGAATTTATTAGAATAGTAATAGAATTTAGACTATCAATGGGAAAAACTGAGGGCAGAATTCCACTGGTTTTAACTTTAGTAGCTAAAAAAGCCCTACTGTTAGTGGAAAAGAGAATGCAATGAGTTTAGATGACATCATATGGAAAAAAGTAACCTTGATAAACATCTCAAAGGGGGTATAAGGAAGAAAAATACATATTAATAATGAAATCTCTAACTAGGTTAGGGTTGGAAGTCAAGCCTTTCATGCTTACATTTGCCCAAATTCATCAGTCACTACTTCCTGGTCACCACTTCCTCTGCTCCATCCATGCTCAAACCAGGCTAAATTTGGAATGCCATGAAAATACCATGTCTTTTTCTATGGTACTCTGGATCTTCCTTTTCAGAAAGCTTCCTTTGTCAAGTTGTCACTCGTTCTGGGAAACCTTTCCAACCCATTCTCCAAGGACATCTCAGGACTTCCCTAGTGGTCCATTGGTTAAGAATCCGCTGGCCAATGCAGCAGACATAGGAGACGCAGATTCGATCCCTGGGTCAAGAAGATCCCCTGAAGTAGGACATGGTAACCTACTCCAGGATTCTTGCCTGGAAAATTCCACAGACAGAGGAGTTTGGTGGGCTGCAGTCCATGGGGTGGCAAACAGTCGGACACAACTGAGTGACTGAGCAGGCATGCATGCACATGCAATGGAATATTATTCAGCCAAAGGCTTTCATATACACAAGCAACAAATAACTAGAAGGTGCAGTGGAAAAATAACCTATTTGAAAAATATCACCAAAGATGCTTTGATGATGAAAAATATCATCAAAGATGCACCTAGAAGTGAATTTAACAAGAAATGTGCTACTGAGGGATGCAAAAGAGTACTTGACTAAATAAAATGGCAACATGAATTCTTGAATAAAATCACATCACAAGGATAACAATTCTTGATAAATCAATTTGTAAACTAAATAAATAACAATGCAACTTTTTCAACAATACATGTTGATTGTAAAGTTGACATGGAAAAATAGATAAGAAGAACTATTACAATTATGAAAAGGATTAATGAGAAAATAACTTTATCATATATTAAAATGCATCATAAATTTACAATTACATAAGTTTATAATTAAATGGTGATGTACTAGTTTATGAACATAGCCAATGTAACAGACTGGAAAGTCAAGAATTATACTGAAATAAGAATGAAAATATAGTAAAGTATATGAGGCATTTCACTTAAATGATTAAAAGTTATGTTTTTCTTAAAAAATAAATAGTTTGGGAACTACCTTCTTCAGGGCAAAATTAAATTCACTCCATATTTCATAGTATATGTCATCAAAATAAGTCTTCTATCAGAGATTGAAATCTTTGAAGATTAAACCATAAGTGATACTAGAAAAAAATGTATGGGAGGAGTACTGTAATCTCAGAATGGAGACAGTTTTTCTAAATAGAGCATAAAACTGAGAAGTCATAAATAAGATTGTAAAACCTTAGGTCCTGGGACTTCCATGGCAATTCAGTGGTTACAATGCTTGTACTTCCAATGCAGAGGGCGCAGGCTCAAACCTTGGTCAGGGAACTAAGATCCCACATGCTGTGTGGCCAAAATAAATAAATAAATAACATTTTTAAAAAATAAAAAGATGTTTCATTAAAACAAGTCACAACAAAAAAACAACTCACCTATACTCATGACCATAGTGGAATAACTGGTACTGCATTTGACTCTAACATAAACAACTATAAAGCTTGATGACATATATGAATTCTTTTAAGGATTTGGAAACAGGCAAGATGAGTCTGCCATTTCTAGAAGAAGGGAAACTCTGGAGCTGAGCAGAACTTAGCAGTTTTGCTGAGCTAAGGAGGCAGAAATCAGCGTTCAGAGAAGCTGAAATGATGAATCCTTCAGTGAAAGGCAGAAGAGAGAGAGAAGATATGCAGAGTTGGGGGGTTGGGTTTCCAAAAATCTGTGTTGAATTACTGCCATGATGCAGGCTAGGCTAAATTTGCACAAGACAACTCCACTCAAGGCTTCCTAGAGAGAAAGTGCTCCAAGTTGCGAATGGAACCAAGGTTCTGGAAGTTGAGCTGTCCAGAGTTAAAAGCTGTACCAGGAAGCTCTGACCCTGCCAGAACAGAAAGTCCTCATTAATACCCAAATGTCAGGCTGAATTCCAAAAAAAGCTTTCCTTAGGAGTAAGGATAACGCTCTCGTGTAAGACCTACTCTAGACCTTCCTAGAACCAACAATGCCTAAAACCAAGCCTTGACAAGATCTTTAAGGAAGAGAGTTTGGTAGTTGAGATCCATCATCTTATAGGTGACTGCCAAGACTTAATTGGCTCTTGGAAAATATCCACCCAAATAAAACATAAACCAAAATCATTCAGAAAATAGAAAGTAGCTTATCATCAATGAAATGAAAATCAAATAGGCATCAAAATTCTCCTTGCAGCAAAAAACGCTAAAATGTAGTGGAGAAACAGTTCCATGATATAAGAGGAAGTTACTTTGAATGTAGTTCTCTATCTGACCAAAACTAGAATTAAATGAGGAGAAATAAAGATGTTCTTAACATGTAAGAACTCAGAAAATTTATCAGAGACCTACCCCCCCCCCAATTTAAAGAAATTTTCCATCAAAACAAACAAAATAAATGTGCCTTAAAAAGGGAAAATACAGGATATATAGTGTTTACTAGAGAACTCCATGGACTGTAGCCTGCCAGTCTCCTCTGTCCATGGAATTCACCAGGCAAGAATACTGGAGTGGGTAGTTATTCCCTTCTCCAGGGGCTCTTCCTGACCCAAGAATCAAACCTGAGTCTCCTGCATTGCAGGCAGATTCTTTACCATCTGAGCCACCAGGGAAATCCTGCTAGAGAACCAAATAAAGCCTAAATGTTTGCATGTGTGCTCAGTCGTGTCTGACTCTTTGCAACTCCATGGACTACAGCCCACCAAATTCCTCTGTCCATGAAATTTTCCAGGCAAGAATACTGGAATGGGTTGCCATTTCCTTCTCCAGGGGAACTTCCCAACCCAGGGATCAAATCCCATGTCTCCTGCAATGAGGCAAATTCTATTCCACTGAGCCACGTGGGAAGCCCAAAAAAGCCTACGCAGTGCAGACAGTGTTAATCACTCAGGTGTGTCCCACTCTCTGTGACCCCACAGATTGTAGCGCACCAGGCTCCCCTGTCCAAGGAATTCTCCAGGCAAGAATATTGGAGTGGGTAGCCATTCCCTTCTCCAGGGGATCTTCCAGACCCAGAGATGGACCCCAGTCTCCTGCATTGCAGGAGTTTTTTTTAACCACCTGAGCCACCAAGGAACCCCCAATAAAGCCTACAGTTAAAGCTGAATAAATATTGGCCATAACTTTGAAATATTAATATGAATCTGGATCTAAAATCATAGACAATAGCAACTGGTAACAGTGGAAAAAGCAAAAGTAGTTGCATGCCAATATTCTTGAGAAAATATAACACTTTTTGTTACACTATAATGTCACTACTAGAAAAAACATGACTCCAAATATGTTTTAAAATATTATTGGTACCAACAGAAAACTAAAATTTATCTAAATAATTACTTATGTTTAAAGAGAATTCAATATGAAATTATAAATTATTGAGAAAAACATGATAAACTTTTTACAGCATTACCAAGTAGCTTTCAGGGAAATATGTATACTTAAAGCATTGCATAGTAAGAAATTTTTCACATAAAATCAAACTCCTTCAAGTAACTAAACTCCTACTCCAAAAGGCTTTGAAACTTAAAGCAAAATAAGTAAGCAAAGAATAAATTAAGTAAAAAGAATAAATTAATAAAAATAAAATAGAAATTAATAATCTAGAACAAGAAACTAAAAGACTTTTTTAAAATGATGCTTTGAAAACAATGTAATGAACAAATCTTTACTAAGTCCAATTAACCAAAAACTGGAAAGAAGCTACAAACAAATATTAAAGCTAACAAGTGGTCTTAATTACAGGTACAGAGAATATTTTACAAATCCAAAGCGAATACCATGAAGAAATTTATGCCACATAATGAAATTTTTGATGAATGACTTTTTTCTACGAAAAACATAATTTGCGAATATATACACACAAAAAAAGAGTAGAAAATTCAAATAAAGCAAAAAAATGAAAATAAATTTAAAGTAGAGGAAAGGATTCACTTTGAAAGACATAATAGTAACCTAGCAAATAAAATCTAAATGACAATTTAATTTCACCTAATATTCTCTAATTGTTGGTATTCAGTATTTGTGAGTATCTACATGAAATTGTCATTCTTGTGGACTATTCAAAGAAATGGTACAAAAGAGGATGCTTTTTCAACTTCTATAAAATTTTGTATTTTTAATCTATGCCTACTAAGGGGTTGGCTATGTATTTTGCACATTTTTTCTATAGGACAATTTTAGGGACTTCCCTGGTGGTCCAGTGATTAAGACACTGAGCTTCCAATGCAGGGGATGCGGCTTCCTTTCCTGGTCAAGGAATTAAGATATCACATGCTGCGTGGCCAAAAAAAACAAAACAGTTTTTAAAATACTGTCTATCTGTGTCTATTTAACTGAAAGTGTCTACAAAATGTTCTTAAAGGAAACAGAATAAATTATGGAGCAATACGTACAATGTAAGTCCGATTAAATTTTAAAACAATGATAACATTGCATCTAGGAGAATATTCATCAAGCTGTTAAGAATAACCACATCTGGAGGTCAAAGTGTGTGGAACCTGTATAAAGAAACAGGTGAGAAACAAAATGGGACTTTTCAGTTTTATTTTCTGATCTTGCATAACTGCAAATTTTCACAATGTGAAAATAATTATCTTACATAAAGTAACTTAACATTTTAAAAAGAATTGTTAAAACCTGGCTATGATGAAGAGGTACTTGCTTTAAGTGAGTCTTAACTTGATATCATTTTTAATTTCCATTTTCCAACAACATACGGGAAAAAGAAAGGGGAGGAAGAGGATGGGGTGAGCAGGAGGAGGAGGACAAGAAAGGAAATCCAATGGACAAAATTTTTCACCAGAATGATGCAAAACAAAAGAGAAAACATCCAGTTCAAGAGAGAAACCCAGAAATTACCTTGTGGCAATTGGTAAGTAAGCAATAATTATCTTTTGGTACTGGTAAGTAACTAATAATAGCAGTGAGAAAGATGACATCATTACAGATTTCACAGATATTAAAAGGAATAGGAAATATTGTAGACAACTTTACAGTAATAAATTAGACAATTTTAATGAAAGAGATAAATTCCTCTGCAGACACAAACAATCAATGACTGCCTGAGGACTGGACAAGAAGGGAGGGGTATGATAGCGAGAACGGGGAAAAAATTATTACAAAGGGTCATGAGGAAACTTTTGTGGTTATGGATATCTTCTTTATCCTGATTGTGATCACAGTTTCATGGCACAGTTTTATAAATGTGAATGTTATATATGTCAATTATACCTCAATATATACATATAAAATTTTTTAAATTCCAAAATACAATCCTCAGCCCTTTCTTATGTTAATATACTGGACATTGTTGATTGCCCAACCCATCCATACTCTGTTCCCCCAGACATTCCCAAAAGGACTTGGCTTTTGTGGCTCAAGAGAAAATAACTTCATTCCAATTTCCTGGGATTAGCCTTGTTGGTCTGTTTTTGCCTCTCTCCCCTTCCCCACCCCACCCCATAGCAGTAATATTTTCAGGAATCACATTTAACTTGTTAAATGCAAAGTATTCTTCTGGTCAGGATTTGGCACAGGCTGAGCATATGACTCAGTACAGTTCAATAATAAGTCAGAAGAGTGTGCCGAAGGCTTCTGTGAAATAAATTTTCTCATTCTCAATGGTGAGCAAGTTGAAAGAGACAAACTCTCACTTCTGGACACCAGGACATACTGATATGAAGCCAGAAGCAACCATAATTTATAATAGCAATCATCATCATCTAAAGATAAAACCAACCCAATCCAGGGTCATGAAAGCAGAACTATTAGAATAAGGTGAAGCTGAAGCCTTGTACTGTACCTTTTTAAAATTCCAGTTAGAAGATTTGATACATAGTCGGGTTGTTAAAGTAAGTTTGAATCAGATTCTCTGTTGCTTGCAGCTAAAGATGTCCTACCTTACATCCTTGATCCCTCAACAGCATTGAACAGGTAAACACTTCCTTCTTCGTGAAATACCCTCTTCGCTTGCTTTTGATAACTGCGCGCTCTTATCTCTGAACTCTCCTTTTACATCTCCTCTGTAACCTCCTTTTCCTCTATCCAGCCATTTAATGTGTGGCTTCCAGAAACCTCTTTTGGGGAGGGGGGGGACTTCTTTGATTCTAACCCTACACTTTTATCTAAATAATCTCAAACACCTCCAGAGTTTCTAAACCCTGACAACCACTAACTGTGTAATTACAGCTCAGATCCCCCTCTTGACCACCAGATTCATATATCCAGCCACCTCTCAAAATCTCCCATTTAGACAACTTAGCATCTTAATTCAGTCCAAAACCAAGACATGACTTTGCATTCACACACACAAAAAATCTCTCCCACTAGTGTCCTACATGTTAGTAAATGTCACCCCATCCATCCAGGTCAACACAGAAACCCAGAAATTATCTTTGAATCTACGTTCTCTCTGTCCACACTCTATCCTACTCCAAAATACCAATCACCTGATCCCATTGATACAATTCCCTAAATGTCTCTTGGATCCATACATTTTTTCTCCAACCCCACTATCACTGTATTCCAAGCATCATTCATCTCTTATTAGTGTGCCTACACTACCTTAGTTCTCAACCAATCCCTCCTTCACACTGTAGCATGAAATAAACATTTTTATTAGAGTATAATTGCTTTAGAATGTTGTGTTCGTTTCTGCTGTACCACAAAGTGAATCTATATATATGTATACATATATGTATATGAATATATGTGTGTATACATATATGTACATGTGTGTGTGTATATATATATATATATATATACTTATATATCTATATCTAAATATATACATATATCATATCCCCCCACCTTGGATCTCCCTCCCACCCCATTTCCCCATCCCACCCCTCTAGGTCATCATAAAGCACCAAGTTTAGTCCCCTGTGCTATAAAGCATGTTCCCACTAGCTCTCTATTTTACACCTGGAGTGTATATATGTCAATCCTATTTTCCCATTCATCCCACTTCCCACCCCACCCCCATGCACACACATCCATTCTCTATGTTTGAGTCTCTACTCCTGCCCTGCAAATAGGTTAATTCATACCACTTTTCTAGATTCCACATATATGCATACTATGAAATACACATTTTTAAATACAAACCTCACCAACTACACTTGCTAGCTTAAACCCCTTTAATGATCTCTCATTCCCCTGTAGGAAAGAGTTGAGAAGTCTTAACACGGATTATAAAATCATGCCTGGTCTAGCTAGATTCAGACCCTTTTGTCTCATCTAATATCACTCTTTCTCTTTCTAAATTTCACCTGCTGCACACTTTCAGTCCCTCAGATCCACCATACTGCACCTCAGGATGGCCATGCCGTGCATGCTGGTCCTTCTCACTGGAAACCTCTCCCTCAGCCCCTGCCGCCACTGCATACATTTCCACATCAGGGTTGAATAATAAGAGCTTACCATACACCTAGACTATGGTAGGTGATGGTAAGAGGTCTATGATCGGTGATCCCTAGAATTGTACAACCCAACTGCCCTGCCCCTACAGCTGCCAAACTAAACCATGGTAATTGTTATTTCAGCCTAAATACCTCCTCCTCTAGGAAATTTTCTCTGACCACCTCGTCTGATTATTGTCTTGAATTTTTGAATTGTAACACTCAGCACATTGATGACTGTTTGTGTTACCCTGTAACTGCCACTTAGCCAAACTAATGATATTAATGAAAGATTGAATGTAAGAATGAAGTTGGACTTTGCCCCCATAACATGTCAAGTGCCTAAGTAATATTTAACAATACATATTTTCTCTCTATCCTTATTGATGTCCTTGGTTTAGAAATAGTGTGAAAGAAAAAAACAAAAAAGGATAATCCTTGCTATTTCCACAATTCGGCTTTTACATACATCCTTTAATATAGTTGTGAAGCCTGGAGAATATATACATACACATTTCTGTCCCCTTGGTACTCACTCCCCCAAAAAGAGGCATGGTCCTTGTGAATTCCTATGTAGAAGAATGTCCTGTTCTATGATTAAAAAGATGACAGATCAGCTTCAGTTAGAAAGTAGTGACTCTCCCGTAACAACAAACTTCCCTAAGATAATAAAACTAGTCTCAGAGAATTACGAATCTAGCAGATCCTCTTTGAGAAAACACTAGCTATCAATCAAGTCACTAAGTTTCTTCATCTTCATAGCCTCTAACATGGATTTGTCAATTACAGATTTCCAAAGAAGATTTTTGCCAACAATATTTCCCTAGGATCTGTCTTCCACCCTCTTTATAGGTAGGTCTGTTGTTAAAACTGTTACCTTGGCTTGGCTTTAGATTTTTTTCCCTCAGCTCCCCGTGAAGCCTACAAACATGGCAAATCATGGGATTCTGAATATTAATTTGTTGTTGGCATCTGCATTCTGAAATTTCTTGAGAGATCAATGATGCATTTAAAAAGTTGAAATAATTTTTTATTCAACATATATTGTTGTTTTAAGTTAGAGGGCAATTCACCTTATTCAATCCTCCATCCTTCTAGACATGGAAGTCTCCACTGAATTTCTCATTGCAAGTCCAATAGACTGTCATCTTTCTTTTATTCGTCCCTTTAAATCAATACTCTAGCCTTCTCCATTAAACCTTCTGCCCTGGGAGGATTATCTGTATAGGATTTCCTTGCTGTCTGGCTCTTAACTGGGCTAGGCCCCTAAGAAGCCCTGACTGGAGAGAGGATGTTTTCACTAGTATGTTCACTTTGTGAAAATTTATCAGGCTGTACTTTTTATGATCTTTGCATTTTTCTTAATGCAAGTTATACTTCAATAAAAAGTAAAAATAAGAAATATAAAATAAATAAGTGAACAAATGAATGGGCTCCTGAGTTATCTGATAACTCTCGAAATCTAAAGTTCAGAACCAACTTATCTCTTAGGCATTACAGGTTGGTACCCATCATCCATAAGTCCTTTAAGGGCTTAAAGATGATGAAGAACTGGGACACATTTTGCTGGTTCCAAAGGAAAAAAATACAGTAAGAAAACTGCAAAAATTTGAAATAGATACTTAAGTAAATGTCTACAAAATGTAGCATCATGTCATTATGTCAACTGCTGTTTAACACATCATATATAATTGTATAAAAATGTACTTTCCTTGGAATATAGGAGGATCATAACACATTCCCTATTCAAGAACTCCATTAGAATAACAGCCTAGAGTTTAGAAAGGCCACTGGTTATCTTGATAAGGGCCATACCTTTAAATCATGTAATGTACAGGAATGAACATGCAAAAGAAGGCGTACACACACATTCACAGAGCTGGAGAAGCTCCAACCAGTTAAGAACCAGACTAGAAACCAAGCCCCTGGCAAAAGAGCAGCAGTCAAATTCAATCACTTCATAGTGAGGTCAGTTAGGGGTTCCCCCGCCCCACCTTCCACAAGCCCGCCATACCCAAGAACTCAGCAAGGTTTCAATCCTCAACCATGTAGCAAATCCTTTTTGGCAATCGGCACAGAGGCTGCAGTGAGGCAAAGCTTTCTTCCCCCTCCCTGGGCACAGCCTTTCACAGCACCTACTTTACAGCCGATGGCTTTGCATTCATTGCTTCTGAATGCAGCTCTGGGCTTTCAGTGGTTCTTTCCAATTCATGGCATAAGGCAACATTTTAAGAAGGGAGTGGGGGAAGGGTTTTGAGTGGGGCTGAATGAAAATCTCACTGTTTCTAAGGTCTTAAATTTTTTCATTTTTTGGAAAAGGGATGCATAAGGAAAGGTACAGATTCTCAGAGTCTTGTTACTATGGATGTATCCTGCTCCCTCGAGTCCTGCTCAAGGTCATCCCCAACTGAGATGAGATGCTTGTATGTGTGGGCAACACCTGATGTCCTAAGAGAAATGACTCCTTATCCTTGCACCTTTCCTCTTGATCAGAAAGACAGCTGGGCTCATGGAATTAGGCAAAACTATCCGTCAGTGTATCTACTTCTCTGGAGAAAAAAATAGAGAAGCTATGACTTTAAAAGCTCCAAACACTGACCCACCCTTCATACCAATGAAGGTCTGTTTAATATCATGTTAGGAAATACTTTTTCTCACTTCTAATGTTTGACTTTAACAGTGTGATTCATTTCTCATTATTTTCCGTATTCCAAAGTCTGGTGTGAGTGATTTAAATGACAAGCGAAGGGTAACCCCCGCCCCCCAACAAACACACACATACAGAGGAAACTGCACTTCCTTTGTTAACTTTGCAAGAAAAACAGTAAAGACGATCAATCACAACTATGTAAAGAAAATATCATAAGTACAAATATGAGAAGGAGCACTGAAAATATAATTAAAATTTGCTATACAAAAAGAGTAATATTCCTCTGCTCCACGCTTCCTCGAGTTAAATTTCCCTGTCTTTGCAAAGCGACTCCCTGATGTTTTTTGCCCTTAAGGACTTCACCGCTTCCTCCAAAGCTGTAACTTTTTTCCTCTCTCTCTCTTCCTCCCCCTTCCTATTATTGTCACTGGAGAGTGCAGGATGACATGTTTAAGAAAATGCTTGCCTTGAGGCCAGAGTGTGTTTCCTTTTGCACTTGGATTTCCATTTATTCCACTAAATTTCCTTACAATTAATTTTTTAAAGGGCTGAGAGAATCCATTTCTCAAACAGCTGACAAAAAAAAAAAAAAAAAAACGTGTTCCGTGAAAGCAAAGAGAATGGCGCTTGGTGACCGTTTTTGCTACCATTATAAAACCCTTTCAGTATGAATTCTGACACTGCGTTCTGCACTTTATTACTACGATATAGTAATCAGAGTATGTTGAGACTCCCATGATACCCATTCAGAACAAGGAACCGGTTTATCTTAATTGCACTTTAGCCTAAAGCATATTAAATGCAACTTGATTATAAAATGCATTTGAATTGCCCTAATAAATTTCTTGGCAAGCTTTCCCAACCTCAAGTTAAGAAATCTATAACCTCCTAGGCTGGCCCCTCTGCTGACTTGCAGGGTAACTTTGTATTAAGGCTTCTCCCTCTCCACATCCCCCTTTCTCAGCCAATAAATTCGGAATAATAGATTTGTCTAGCACCCAGGAATGGCTGCAAGACACTTTTTTATACTTGGACAGCATTTCGCAAATGCCAAGCTGGCTTTAGGCTACATATGTCAGAATGATGCTTCAGCCCGAGTTTTTTTTTTTGTTGTTGTTGTTGTTTTTTAATTTCTATTTCACAAACTGATTGGCATCACCCATCAGTCTCACTCATTATAGCTCACAGCTGAACCTTGTGGATGTGCTGCCTTGGATTCAGGTCCACACCTCCGTGTCTTGCCCCACACTGCACTGTCTGCATTCTCACTGCATGTGTTTTTACCATCCCAGGTACAGAGAGCTTAAGGACTAAGGATGAATGGAGTGGTGGTGTTGTTTAGGCACTCAGTCGTGTCCGATTCTTTGTGATCCCCATGGACTATTGCCCGCCATGCACCTCTGTCCATGGGATTTCCCAAGCAAAAATACTGGAGTGGGTTGCTATTTCCTTCTCCAGAGGATCTTCCCCACCCAGGGGTAGAACTCCCGTCTCCTGTGTGGCAGGCAGGTTCTTTACCACTGAGCCACCTGGAAAGCCTGATGGATGGAGTGGTCTACTGCAAGTAGTAAGCCTTGGTCTCTAACAGGAAGGGTTTGCATGGAGCACTGGATGGAAGACTTTCTCAGTCAGGGGCAGAACGACAGATTGGCCCCACCCCTCGGTTACTCCTGCCTCTACTTGGTACAAATGGATTCGTCACAGAGGTGTCTGAGAGAAGGACCAAGAAGCAAGGGAAAACATTCAGGTTCAGATTTGCCTCCACGCTGACCTCCCAACACTCCCCTGGAAGATTTCCAAGCCGTAGGATAGATGCAAAAAAGTGTCACAAATTGAGTAGAAAGTTATTTAGCCTTGACCTCTGTCTGTAGACCACTGGAAGAAAAAATGCTAAGAAGAAAAAAATGGGTCAAAGAAGTTTCATTTTCTTCACCAGCAAGGTGCAATGTTCACTATCACCTTGAAATAGAATTGCTTTTTAAACCAAGGAGCTCAAAATAACACCTGTGTTATCTGATGTAGCCCTTCATCTGCCCTGAACGGTTAGGTAGGGATGTGAGCCTCCCCCTTAGCACTGGGGCAGACTAGTTAATAAATAAAGTAGTTAATAAACCCTAACTAGTTAATAAACAGAATAGTTAGTAAATAGATCCTCCGCTTAGCACTAGGGCAAAGTAGTTAATAGTTAATAAGCCTACAACCCCTTGATAGTTCTCTGCTAGGTAATAATAGGATGGTAAACAGAATGGTTTTATCACAGAATTCCTAAAATATGTAGAACCCTGCCAGTCGTCTGCAAGCTCACTGGCTAAGTCACAGGTGTGTGACCTAGACCACAAATATAAGTCATCCCCTTAAAAAAAAGCATCCTGATGACCTGAAACAATCAATGGTCAATCTAACTTAGCCAGGATTCACACTTTTTTTTTTTTTTTTTTTTAATGTAAAAGGCACATCTCCTTGCTGGTTGGTTCGGGCGCCCTCATGTGTCTCAACAGAGTACTGTCCCTTTCTGTCTGCAAAGGGCATACTGACAGATTCAATGACACACATTTCTTTGTACTTGTTTCAGTATGCGCCTGTGAAACAGAAGATTGACAGGCTGCCCGAGGACTATGAGTTTGTCCTCCCTGATATAAAGTGACAGTGTAACTTAGACCTGAAGGGATGAGACACTAGTGTTCACAAGAGTAGAGGCTAATTTCAGCTTGCTTGTCCTGGTTTAAACGTGTTAGATCATCTTGTGTATTCTTTTTCCTCTTCCTGCCCCATCCCAAGGGGCAGTGCGCTAAGGATGCGTGGTCCTCCTCCACTGCGGGGGTCACACAACTGAGGAACCCAGAGCTCCTTTTAGAACAAGCAAGTCTCAGGTGACTTAGCTCCACCATCTACCCTATGACCATGCATAAGTCATTCCTCTCTGGTCTCAGGCTCTTTCTGTGGGAGGAGAGAGTGAGGTTTTTTCCTCGCAGATAAGCAGCAGCAGCAGCACCAATGCCCGGTGTAGAGCAGATAGGCACCCTGCAAATGTTAATTGAATCTAAACCTGTAAACTCTATTCCAACCCACCTGCCGTATTAGATTTCCAGAAAACAGATATTCTTCCTCATCAAATACAACCTACGTGCACTAAGAAGTAGCTTGGGAGTTCGTGGCGCACAAGAAAAGGTCAAACATTTCTCCGCATTTCCCACAACACTTGACTTAATACCAAGAACTCAGTAACCCTCCCTAAGCCAGTGGGGGTAGGGGGAGTTTGCCCTCTTAATATAGTTCCCCCTTTCTTTCTTCGGCAGAGTTTAAAGCAGTCAGAGGCAATTAACAAGGCAAAGAATTTGAGATTGTCTGCACAGAAAACGTATCTTTATAGAAGGAAGAGATGATTTCCACACAGCCGCCCCCCATCTTCCTTCTTTCCCTCTCCTTCTTTTTCTTGAGGTTAGGAAGGCATGACTGAATGGTCCTACAGTGCAGTCAGGCCTCAAGATTCCCAGAGAAGAATGATAATGACACTCTAACGTTAGTCACCATGTCACACCAACCTTGATGAGTCTTGCAGTCTGTTAACCACAAAAGAAACATTTACCAAGAAACCATGCTCCTGGGCTGCTCTCACCAAAAAGCCCAGAGCCATTCACCGCTCAATTTTAAGCTAGCCAAATCCAACAAAGCCCCAGAGATCTTTGATGTAATCTTCTCATTGAACTCATGCCAGCCTCGCACGGGCACAGTCAGGGCAACATCACCCAGCCTTAGGTGTTGGCAGATTCTCCCACCCACTTCTTTGCACTTTCCCGGCTCAAGGGCATGGCAAAGGCTCCCCTCCCCTCCTACCTACTGCACCTGGGGATGCCTCCAACTTGCACAGCCGCAGGAGGGCTTGGGAAGATTCCTCATCTCCCTTAAGCGCATCACATCTTTTTGTTAGCTACGTTACTATCTTAACAGAACCCCAGAAAATGCCGGTCTAATGGAGATGCTAGATAGTCTTGTCAACTAAAATTCATAACCAATGAATGGGGAAGGGAAAAACCCTGATGTACTATCATTAAACTAGGAGAAAGATTTTTTTTTTCCCAATAAAGTTCTTAGATTAATTGATAATTTCCATATTATTTCAAACATCTCTCATAATTTTCCCCCTTTCTTTCCTTCTGCTATCCTGGTTGTCCAGGACCTCATCAACACAAATTGATCTTACTAACTAGCTTTACAACCTCCAATCTTTTCTTCCTCCAAGCCATCCTAAGTGCAAACGACCTTCCCCCAATGCTAATTTCAACACATTTAACAATTCCTACTCAAGAACCCTTGACTCCTTGTTGTTTGCATGATAAAATTCAAAGTCTGAAATCTGATATTCAAGCTCTGTTATATTCTTCCTTACTCCCCTGTCCCAGGAGAAGTTACAAAGAAACTGGACATCACCTCCAGAGCTCCCCACACTCTTCTACCATTCCTGTATCATTCCAATGCGAGCACAAGGATTGGGGACATTCAGATGTCCTTGAACTCTGGGGAAGATATGCCATTTACATTTGGGATTGCTAGGTAGGCTTCAGCTTCTGCCTTTGATGTTCTCAAATGCACAGATGCACTAGTTATATGCAAACCAATATGGCTGCCCACCACTGGATTGCTTCACATTATCTGTCACTGTGAGACACTTCACACGCAGCTAGGAACCTCCAGACAGATGGCGGTAAGTTCGTGAAATCCAGAGAAACAATGAACCAACATCAGAAGATGCAAAACACACCCTGACAATTGTGGAACAATCTGTTCTAGTGGGAACACCAGAGTGTGGGGAAAAGAACGTCGATGGTGAAAGTAAGTCATCATCCTTCAAAGCCAGTAGGTTAAAACAAGGAAAGTCTAACAAGAGAAACAGCACTGCCTTTAACAAGAAAAAAATGGCTAAGGAGGTAGAAAATGCAGAGGAAGAGAAATCCAAATCCTCAGGAAGAATGTGCATCTGTCTTCTTGTTCTCCTTCGAGAGGAAAACACACAACTATTAATACTGTATTGCAGTGCCGTCATGCCAGACACCTATCACTCCTGCCTGAAGCAATAAAAACAACCTCTGAGATTTCTGGAACAAAAACGTTTTTAAAAAATGAAATATCATGGCTTTTTCATAAATTCTTCAAAAGCAACAACAGCAATGCACATCTTTCCTGCACTGACCCTTCCATGAAGCTTTGCCCACATTTGTAGCCAATGTTGACCATGGCCTTCTATTACCATGCAAGTTCCTGACACCCTGAACCTTTAGGAAATATGACTGGGGTTGACCTTCTTCCCAAATGACTATAAGCTTCTCAGTGACGACAATCATTACTTTCCCTCCTTCTTTCTTCTCCTTCACCTTCCCCCACACATCCCCTAAGCTCCCAGCCTAGAAGGTACTTGAGAAATACCAACACTGTCAGTTAATTCAAATTGAACATGTTAAAAGAAATTTGAAAATTCCCTTTCTTTTCTCTAGATATTCCCTCTACCCTTAATTTCCTCTATTCCTTCTTCTAGCAAACTTCACGCTTTCCAAACAACCTTTTTTTTTTTTTTTTTCCTTGCCAGGAACCTATAATCACTCCCCACACTCATGTAGAGTTGATTCTTGGTTTGTGGTTAAGAGTTGGAGCTCTTTCTTCAACCTTTGTTTGAAGATTTGACGATTTACATGGAAGTCTTTGGCTCTGTTTCCTTACAAGATCATCTTGCCCGTCTGGACGAATGCCTGATGGCCCTTTCTCATTTACCTCCTCCAAATGTTTAAAGGTTGTCTTGCTTAATCCTTTCACTCCAACCCAGCCCTTAATGACCACCTTCAATCCTAAGTCCTCTTCAAGATCATTAGCCTCCTTCACAAGTTAGGGACAAGCCTCAGTATTGCCTACAGCCCACTTTTCAGAAAATATGAACTTCTATCCTAGGCATGGTTGTGATGCCACAGTAATTTTCTTATTACATATCAAGCTTATTAGTCCTTTCTCCAACACATGCTGGTCTCTTACCCCTTCTTCCCTGTCTTGCCCACCCCCCTAATCCGTCTCTCCCCACCCAACAAGAAATGAAGTGGTTTACCCAGCAGGCTTATTCTTGCTTTGGCCAGCTTATTGTTGCAATGTGATTATGAAGTTGCTGGGCTTGAATACAGAGTTAATTAATTTCCAGGCATTCATGATGTCTCCCTATTGAGCAGAATATACGTAGGTGTTCACGTGTCTAGCTGTGGTAACTAACACTCTTGGAGTTTGCAGTCTTGCTGGTAACAAAAAAGACGGAGTCAAGGTTAATTTGTGTTACTGGACATTGTTTTAGAGATATTAGGAGTGCTAGACTCCAACTTTGGCATTTGACAAGTTGGAAAATAGGTAGAACAGGGTAAAAGGACTTGACCAGGGTCATAGAGCTGATCAATAGAGGAACTCAGAGCTCTCGTGTTCCAGTCCATCAGGGCCCTTTTCCTCCTACATGTCCGTTTCCAAGAGCTCATATATGTGAAAACTCAGGATGGGTGTCCACATACAGCCAAAATGCCTCACAGACCTGTGAACACACTTAAACTGAGATGGGGAGGTACTATCCATGTAACTTACAACAAGGAGACCGTGCTGTGAAAATCATAGTAAAACTGCTAAATGAGCTTAAATGCGAATCCAAGGAGACCCCACTACCCATCCTGCCTGGACTGCATCCCTCCCCATAGCACACAGTTTTAAAAAGATGGCTAGATTTCCCAAAGCACCTGGTTGAGTTCATCATACGATTTCCCTTTAATTCGACCAACACAAAGTCATCCCTGAATTCTGTGAAAATAGCTTTTTCACACATCTCTGCACACACAGTCACACACACGTATAAAACATTGGCAGCAGGTACTTTTAATTTGCTGGAAAATATTTCTAAGAAGTCAAACAGCTCTCGCCCAATGAGCACGCCCTCCGATTGGCTGGCCAGACCAGCTGAGGGACCTGATTGGTCCCTGATCCTGAGGACCGATAAGAACGGCTATAAAATCCCTGGGTGCAGCTCTTGGGCCCCCAGTTTGCAAAAGCCAGAGGTGCAAGAAGCAGCGACTGCAGCAGCAGCAGCAGCAAAAAGCGCCAGCGGAAGCAGCAGCAGCAACAGAAAAATCCTCAGCAAATCCTCACCTAGGTTCTCAGTGTATCCAGATCCACATCTTCACTCAAACCGGGAGAGGGAAAGAGGAAAGGGGGGGAGAAAAAAAAAAAAAAAAAAAACCCAACAACTTAGCGGAAACTTCTCAGAGAATGCTCCAAAACTCAGCAGTGCTCCTGGTGCTGGTGATCACTGCTTCTGCAACCCATGAGGCGGAGCAGAATGATTCTGTGAGCCCCAGGAAATCCCGGGTGGCAGCTCAGAACTCAGGTAAGCGGCAAACCCAGGACCGGTTTCTCCCGCAAGGAGCTGTCCTCATTTGCCTCTAGCTTTTGCAACTGTGTCTGTGACGGCTGATCTTGATAATAAATGTGCTGCATGCCTGAAGGCAATAAACTGCCAGTGTAATCCAATAGCCTTAGGAAGTGGAGCTCCTTTGTTTAATAAATTGCATGCAACTAACGAAGAAGCTGGGCGCTCTGCTGAGGGTATTTCATTGCATAAGCCTAGCCTGATTGCCTGAAATCTGGCACGTACCCTCTTGGTGGGGGGGGGGGGGGGGGGGGGGGGGGGGGGGGGGGGGGGGGGGGGGGGGGAGAGGCTTGAATGTTGGCATGCTTCAAAGCGCTCTCTATACTTTCCAGAAGCCGAAGCTGATCTTGAGGTGAGACGTGACTTGTCTGATGCTGCCCCTCTTCCTTCACCCTAAAGACCCCATAACTTGACTTCCTTGGCCCTTCAGGGAACACACAGAAAGCTCCCTCTGCAGAGCGATTTACCGAGCCATAGCCCTCCAGTCTGACAAATCCAGGGCAGATTTATAGAAAACCCTACACATCCCACCCCCCCCCACCCCCCCACCGCCGCCCCCCCCCACCCCCGCCGACACTGCTCCTTCTGTCCGTCCCTGCTCTCTTAGGGCTCCATTCAATCCCCACGCAGCCCCGTGGCCAGGGAGCCCCTTTGTAAAAAAGTATCTGTGAAAGGTAGCAGCTATTTCTCCAACGGGGTGGGGGTCTCGCTCTAGTCCTGACTCCCGGGAGCAGTCAATTGTGTATTATCTTAGCCTCTAAAGGAAAAGAGTCCTCAGGAAGCCGGCATTGACACCTCTGCCTTTGGACTTGGCTTGTCCATCTTGCTTGCCTTCCATGCCGGCTCGCTCTCTCTCTCTGCACACCCCCCCGCCCCGCCCCGACTGTCAGCAAAGATGGGCTCGCAGGTGTTGGACGCTGCTCCCCTCGAAAGAGCACAGGTCCCTGCCGAGAGGAGGGCTTTGGTTCACTTCCTTTTGTACTTAGTTGCTATAGAGATGCCGTGATTCACAATTCCAGCTTGCCTAAAACAATGGCAACCCTAATGCATATTAAAACTGCTTTAAGCAAAGTTATAATTTGAACCCGTGGAAATATATAATTAGGGAAATGACTTGTAACATCCCAGAGGCTGCGGGGGGCGGGGGGGAGGGGGGAGGGGCCGCTTAACCGAATCGTGCTTTTGATCTCAGAGGAGACTCCTATGGTATGAAGGCTGCAGATCATTTCTCGCTGAGCTGCCTGCCAGAACACCCCCCCTTCTGTAGGAGAGAAATTACTTTTATGGGAGATCTTATCCACAATGTAGAAAGCCTCATGCAAGTTCTTTGCGGTTTTCTTTCTGTCTTGCACAAGGGGGTGCCTTGGCCTTGTTATTCTACACCTGTGTTTCTCTCTTTAAAAAAAAAAATGGCTTTTAATATGAGAGAGATTATACACACCTCTAAGCACTGTCCTGTGGTGGGGGGTTGGGATGAAACATGAAAGGATCAGATTTCTTTCTGCCAATAGGAAGGTAAGTTAAAAGCCCTAAATCAGAAGGGTCTCCAAGTGGACTCCTAGCAAGTTCTTCTCTGCCATTTAGACCAAATGTCCATGCTTATTGGGGTTTCCCTGGTGGCACAGATGGTAAAGAATCTGCCTGCCAATGCAGGAAACACAGGTTCAATCCCTGGTTCAGGAAGATCCCCTGGAGGAGGAAATGACAACCCACTCCAGTATTCTTGCCTGGAAAATCCCATGGAGAGAGCAGCCTGACAGGCTACAATCAGAGAGTCACAAAGAGTCAGACCCGATTGAGCACACACAAGCACACACACGCATGTCCATCCTTATTACCCTGGAGTGTATTTTTTGGAAGCCAGATGGATTCCCTGGCCCTTCCTCCTCCTAAACTTGCCCACCCACCACTGCCTTCCCAGGCTTTCAGCCTTTAGGACATGACCTTGGATTCTGCAGAGTTCCTTCAAGAACTGTGCATGTCTCATCTTCCATCCTTCTCCAACCACCAAAACGGTATGGGATGGTGAGACCAAGAGTATGCCTCCAAGGGAAAACTCATTCCCAATCCTCCATGTGCTCTGGTTTTTATTAGCAAAAGGAGTCTGCTTGTCCCCTCTCTTCTTCACCCTTCACCACTCTGAATGGGTCTTTCTGCTGGCCCCATCACAGACTCCCAGGAGAAGTTCTTCTCACCCCTTTGTCTTTGAATCTTGCCACCACATCACCATGATCCATCCAGAGCATCCTCACCGTTTGACCCAGATTGGATGGATTTGTCTCTTTCAGCTGAAGTGATTCGCTGCCTCAACAGCGCGCTGCAGGTTGGCTGTGGAGCTTTTGCATGCCTGGAAAACTCCACCTGTGACACAGATGGGATGTACGACATCTGTAAATCCTTCTTGTACAGCGCTGCTAAATTTGACACTCAGGTAATAAGACCTTGACCCCTGCTCCCACTGGCTATGTGTCGTTAACAGTGTATGAGAATATTGTTCTTCTGACCCAGTCTTGTAGGGAACCACCTCTGCTTCTCAGCCTCCCTACTTGGAGAAGGAAATGGCAACCCACTCCAGTACTCTTGCCTGGAAAATCCCATGGACAGAGGAGCCTGGTAGGCTGCAGTCCATGGGGTCACGGAGAGTCGGACACGACTGAGCGACTTCACTTTCACTTTCAACATGTGTACACACACACGCACACACAGTGGGCCAAGAAATAGGTTCTATATAAGCCACTCTCCACCCACTCTAATGCACAATTGTAACACGCTGACAGAGGCTGTCTTATAAGGGAGGGGTGATAAGCGAAAAATCTTTGCTTCTTCAAGAGGAAATTAAAATGTTCTTCTAACAAAGAAGTTCTTCTCACTGTATAAGCCAGCATACTAGCTTGTTTGTTTGTTTGTTTGTTTACTAGCTTGTGATTTGAGTTATCAAATCTCAATCCAGAGAATACAAAGCCATACTCTGGCTATTTTTAGGCTGCAGAGTGGTTGGTTATGGTTCATCTCTTTTTGTCATCTCATTTCATTTCTATGGAGCTCAATTCTCAAGGTAGTTTAAAGGAATAGGGATTTTTTTTTTTTTTTTAAATCTTGACTGCAGCCTACAATTCTCTTATTACAAGGACATTTAGAAGGCCAGCTTCCCTGGTGGCTCAGTGGTAATGAATCTGCCTGCGATGCAGAAGATGCAGGAGATGTGGGTTCAATCCCTGGGTCAGGAAGATCCCCTGGAGGAGGGCATGGCAACCCACTCCAGTATTCTTGCCTGGAGAATCTCATGGACAGAGGAGCCTGGCGGACTACAGTCCATGGGGTCATAAGAGTTGGACACAACTGAAGTGACTGAGCATGCATGCATGCAGAGGGCCATCTCCCATCCAGTCTGGGGTTAGAGTTAGGGGTTAAGGCTTAGGGTCAGTGCCAAGGCATGCCCCCTTAAGTTACACATACTGTAGGCACTCTCCTCTCTGTTCAGCTCAAGCTAAAGTTTGTCCTCTTGCCCCACTCCTTCCTCGGCAGGGAAAAGCATTTGTCAAAGAGAGCTTAAAGTGCATCGCCAATGGGGTCACCTCCAAGGTCTTCCTGGCCATTCGGAGGTGCTCCACTTTCCAGAGGATGATTGCTGAGGTCCAGGAGGAGTGCTACAGCAAGCTGAATGTGTGCAGTGTCGCCAAGCGGAACCCGGAAGCCATCACGGAAGTCGTCCAGCTCCCTAATCATTACTCCAACAGGTACAGATGAATCTGCTTTTTGGCAATTGTGGGGGAGGAGGGAGTGGTTGACTGGCAGAGCCAGATACAGAAGGGGTTAAATTGCCAGAGTCGTGCTCTTATTTTAGCTTGCAGTCTTCCCAGCGTTTGCAGGAAAAAATATGTTTGTGATTGTCTATGACAGCTTAGGCAGCCTGAATTTTTTTCACTGTTGTAGGAAAATCTTTCCATGCATCTAATAGAAAACTTCATCCACAGCATCCCTGGGCGCATTGTCCCTTTCCTTCCACAAGTCTGAAGGGAATTATGAAGTTTATGGAAACAAGCTTTTGAGACATCCAGTTGGGCTGAAATCATGACTAGGCAAAGTACAATGGGTCATCATGAAAACCTTGGTCAAATATCATCAACAGACTTCTAAAACTGCATGTATTTTGAGTCAGTCCGAAGCCCACTCAGATATTTCACTGGGTATCCCAGAGCAAGCCATCTCACTTCGGTGGGACTCAGATTTCCTTTGGGAAAAGTGAAATGGCTGGACTAGATGATTCCCATGTTCCCTTCCAGGTCTGTCATCCCATTCCTCTAGTCCAGGGTTTCCTGGAATGGTTTTCTGCTGATTCCCTGGATCCCACATTCATCTTAGTATTTGAGAGTGAGCCCAAGCCACTAAGCTAGTAATATCTGAGCATCATGCCCTTCTGCATCCTTGACTCACTGTCTTTACCAGCCAGGAGTGAACACCTAAGACATGAGATAGCAGACATGCTCATTCCATGGCCTAGGAAGCTTTCTGGCAAGACCTGGGCTTCATCATCTATGATCAAGTTCAGAGAGGAGCTAATGGGGTCAGCATGGAAGTATGGCAGGGACCATGCAGACCAGTCAAGTTCAGCCTCCAGTGATGCCACACAGCCTAAAACTTGACTCCTAGTCCTGAAGGGCTATTATTCTCTGATTCTCCAGTCAAATCTGCACATATTCACAAAGATCTGGCCTCATGGGTTACTCTGACCACAAGACAGCTAACACAGCCTTACCAGATTGATTTCCTAGCCAGAGGCTCCCTCTCTTCTTCAGAGAGTCCTTAATAACCTAGTCCTTCTGTGGCTTACCATTAAGTTAGTCATTTATACATGGTAGCCCTAGTGGTAAAGAATCTGTCTGCCAGTGCAGGAGATATAAGAGACACAGGTTTGATCCCTGGGTCAGGAAGATCCCCTGGAGGAGGGCACGACAATCTACTGCAGTATTCTTGCCCAGAGAATCCCACGGACAGAGGAGCCTGGTGGGCTACTGTCCATAGGGTCGCACAGAGTCAGACATTACTGAAGTGATTTAGCATGCATACATGCTGGAAAATGGAAAAGTAGCTCCTCCTTAGGGAAAGGCTGAGGCCTCTGACATTAAACTTTGTAAATTTCTGATTCACCCTGACTACAGATCACTGTACTTCAGAACCTCATGTCAATTTATAAAAGTCATGTGTTCAGTCTTTGGAAGTGACCCTGTCATGGTCCTAACTGATGTCCTGAGAACAGGAAAGTCAAATTCATCATTTGTCTTAAGTGGCCTGTCTCTTTATATTGACCTTAGTCATAATATTCTCCTAGGAAGATTTTTATTACATCTGGAGAGGAGGGAAAAAAAAAACAGTCTGATACTTGGAGATTCTTCACCCTAAGGAAAAGAAGTAAAGATTGCTAGGTTTGACAGGGGCTAGGGACCAAGGGGCTAATGGAC